>NC_072380.2:35028106-35331136 GCF_028885625.2 Pongo pygmaeus | reverse complement strand
CCTAATGGTATGGAATGGCCGCAGGAACAAGCTGCTTCCTCCTTTCAAACACAGTAATATTGCTATTTCTTTATAAAGGACTTTAAGTTGCCTCATACAAACCTGGTTCTCATAAGGCTGAAGATTTTCTAGACTCAGTGCACCATCCATAGAGCATTTAGTCCACTCTCTTCCTCTTTTAAGTTAAAGGAAGCATGTTTTCTTTGTAAACTGTGCCAGGAAGATGTCTCATCTCATACGGATATTATTTTAGCATATTAGGAAACTTAACTTAGTCCTTTGCTCACCTTCAGATTCATGGGTGTTGGTTAACTACTTTCATGAAAGAACAACATAGGCACAAAATGAGATGGAATAGAATAATCAACATTTTAATGTTACATTTGCCAGTGATCCTACTGGTTAAATGACCATTTATTTTGTCTGTGTGGAGTTTGAAGGGTTATACAAGTAGGAGTTAATTTGGTTGATCTAGTAATGTATTGTGCCTATGTATGTAAATGCTTTTCTGTTCTGCTTGATAATATAAGCAGTTGGCCATTCAGTGTGACTCATCAGGCTTTTAAAATTCGGGGTGAGAAGCATTAGTAAAATTGCTGTGAAAAATGATTCAGCTTGCACAGCTGGTTCACCTTCCAAAATGCTGTTCTCAAGTACATTTGTTCAGTAGGAGACTGTTGTGATCTGGTGCCTAACTTATCTCCCGCCTCCTTGGATTTACAGACCCAAGGCAATACTCACTTCCCTTGGAAAAATCCTGTGTTATGCTGGGTAAAGAGCAGATCAGAGAAGATGCTGCAGGTGTTCACAGCTAACAGTGTCAATGCCTAATTGGCTTTAAAAAATTCCAGAAGAGAGGAAGAATGCCATTAAAAATAAATTTTGGCTGGGTATGATGGCTCATGCCTACAATCCCAGCACTTTGGGAAGCCAAGGATCACTTGAGCCCAGGAATTCAAGATAACCTGGGCAACATAGTGAGACCTCTATGAGATCTCTACAAAATATATGAGAAAATTAGCCAGGCATGGTGGGTCACACCTGTAGTCCCAGCTACTTGGGAGGCTGTGGTGAGAGGATCGCTTGAACCTGTGAGGTCAAGGCTGCAGTAAGCTGTGATCGCACCACTGCATTCCAGCCTGAGTGAAAGAGCAAGACCTTGTCTCAAGAAAATAAAAATAAGTGCAAAAATAATAAATTTCATGTATTATAATAAAGTATGATCCACAAATTTAGCAAACCTACAATAAATATAAAATATTTTCTTTGATTATAGATCTTCTTTACACAAGATCAGGGGTACTATAAAAAATTAGCTCTACCTCTTAATCTAAACAAGTTTTTCTCTCTCGATGCTCACTAGCTCACTTTGGTTTACTGCTCCAGTTGGCAATTTTCCAAAAAGAGAGAAAACACCCACTTTTTTTTTTTTTTTTTTTTTTTTTTTTTTTTTTTTTTTAACAAGGTCTCTGTTGCCCAGGCTGGAGTGCAGTGGCATGATATCGGCTCACTGCAACCTCTGCTTCCTGGGTTTAAGTGATTCTCCTGCCTCAGTATCCCCAAGTAGCTGGGACTACAGGATGCAACATCATGCCTGGCTAATTTTTGTATTTTTAGAAGAGATGGGATTTCACCATTTTGACCAGGCTGGTCTCAAACTTCTGGCCTCAAATGATCCGCCCACTTCGACCTACCACAGTGCTGGGATTACATAGGCGTGAACCACCGCAACCGCCAACACCCATTTTTTTTTTTTAAAGTCTAATTTTTGGATCTGAATGCATCTTCAAATAGGAAACACTGTTAGGCCAAATGGCCACATTTAAGCTCCATTCCGAGTCCCTAAAATGAAAAAGATAAAATATTTTATAAGTACATATTGGAGGCTACATGAATTTTTTCTGCTGCCTCATCTCAAAATAGTTCCATGTGTTGGCAGGTCCAGAGAAGAGAAACTGAAGTGTGCTCAGTTCAATCTCACATCCAGAAAATACTGAATCATGTTTGCAGACTTTAAGTTTTCTATTTTCTGGGAAACTTGTACAGAAAATGATTCAATGTTGTGTTTGAACATAGCCAAATAACACCATGGCATTTAATAATTGTTCATAAAAACAAACTTTATTGCACATTTAGGATCACTAAATTGCCCAAATTCTCCACCCTTTAAGATGAGAGATTTTCAAAACTTGATGTGAATGAACAAAACCTGTTGCCTTATAAGTTGAATCTTCACCACATTTCACATTCCCCTTCCCTAATTTTTACTGGGCCCTGAGAAAATACATAAATATAAAGAGAAGATTTAGAAAAAATGAGAAAAAGATTTGGAGAAAAGGAGATGAAAAGTTGACAAGAAGAGAGAGAGACTGAACGTAGAAATGGGTAACGACCAGGTCCTGTAAAAAAATGGCCTGAAGCAACCTGATCAGGAAGTGAAACCTCCTTATCTCCAATGAATGGCCCAACAAGCCAGCATGCTGTAAGTCAGATTTACGGGAAGCCAGATTGCTCTCTCTAGTAACAATCCAGGAAGCTGCACAGTAACTTCTGTAACAATTGACCCACGATGGCCAGGGCTTGATTAATAACTGACAGTTTCCCTACTTCTTGTCTCTACTTCCTACCTAGGGCCAACCAGAGAAAGTCAAATATGCACCCTTAACCAATGAAATAGGATGCCCTGTTTCTGATAAGTCCACCCACAGCTCTCCCATGCTAACAGCCTCCAATCAGGGCACATCTGAAGCCTACCTACCCTCACCCATCATGATGCTTCACCACTGCTTTGTCTGCTTTGAGTCGCTGCTTAAACACAAGTGATGGTTGTTGACTCCTTTGGCATAGCAAGCTCTGAAAAAAAATAGACTTTGCTTTTCTCATTGGGACTTCATTTATTCCTGTGGGAGAAAACGAGAAATTAAAAGAAAAAGCAGGCTTATAAAACAATAAAAAAGGAAATTGCATGTCTTGTCATTCCTCATATCACGATTGCCACAGACACACACTCAACCTCTCAGAAATGAGGGTTTGTAGTGAGGTTACCAAGTTCAGTTTCCTTTTGTTATATCCTCTACCTAAGCTTCCTAATAATTTATATAATGAAATCTTCAGAATTCATCATTTTTTGGGGCAGGGAAGACAGGGTCTCACTGTGTTGCCCAGGTTGAAGTGCAGTGGTGTAATAGTAGCTCACTGCAGCCTACCTCCTAGGCTCAAGTGATCCCACTGCCTCAGCTCCAGAACAGCTGTGACTATAGGTACATGCCATCACATGTGGCTAATTTTTAAATGTTTTTGTAGAGTTGGGGTTTCACTATATTGCCCAGGCTAGTCTCAAACTCCTGGGCTCAAACAATCCTCCAGCCTTGGCCTCCCAAAGTGCTGGGATTACAGGCATAAGCCATCATGCCCAGCCTCATCATTCTTTTCTAAATGAATATTTACTCAGTATCTGCACAATGCTAGGATCTAGGGCTATGATGATATGGACCCTGCCCTGAAGAAGCTTAGATTCCAATGGAGAGACCAACATTTAAATCAACAGTAAGTTGGCCAAGTGTGGTGGCATGCACATGTGGTCCCAACTATTCTGGAGGCTGAGGCAGGAGGATTGCTTGAGCCCAGGAGGTAGGCTGCAGTGAGCTATAATGGAAGAAAATATTTGCAAACTATGCATTCAGCAAAGGACCAATATCTAGAATCCATAAAAACTTAATTCAACAAGGAAAAAGCAACCCCATTAAAAAGTGGGCAAATGACATGAACAGATGTTTCTCAAAAGTAGACATGCCAGTGGCCAACAAACATATGAAAAAATGTTGAGCATCACTAATCATCAGAGACATGCAAATCAAACCCACAATGACACACCATCTCACATCAGTCAAAATGACTATTATTAAGTAAAAACAAACAAACAAACAAACAAAAACCAGATGCTGGCTAGGCTTTGGAGAAAAGGGAAAACTTATACACTGTTGGTGGGAATTTAAATTAGTTCAGTCATTGTGGAAAGCAGTGTGGAGACTTCTCAAAGAACTTAAAACAGAACTACCATTCAACCCAGCAATCCCATTACTGGGTATGTATCTGAAATAAAGTAGATCATTCTACCAAAAAGACACATTCACTCGTATGTTTATTGCTGCACTATTTATCATAGCAAAGACATGGAATCAATCCCGGTGCTTATAAACATGGATTGGATAAACAAAATGTGGTACATGTATACCATGGAGCTGCAGCTATAAAAAAAAGAATGGACTAATGTTCTTTGCAGCAACACGGATGCAGTGAAAGACTGTTATCCTAAGCAAATTAAAGCAGGAAAAACAAAACCAAATACTGCTTATAAGCAGTATTCTCACTTTTAAGTGGAAGTAGGTCCTCATGGACATAAAGATGAGAGCAATAGACACTGAGGGCTACTAGAGGGCAGAGGGAGGGGATATTGGATACTATGTTCACTTTCTGTGTGCTGGGATCCTTCATATCCCAAACCTCAGCCTCATGTGGTACACTCATGTAACATACCTGCATATGTACCCCTTGAATGTAAAATAAAAGTTGAAATTATAAAAACAGACAAAGAACAGAGTTTCCTACAACCTGTCTCCTGCTTCTGTGTTTTTATTTCTGGAGTCTCAGTGCAAGTTTTCATGCAACAAGCGGAAGCTGCTCTGTGGTGGGCTCAAGCAGTCACCAGACCATTGGCAGTTGCTACAGAGCCTTACAAAGATAGTTGAGTTCCCTCCTACTCATCAGATCTTTGCCTTCCCTCTAATGGTGACTTGGAATATCACACATAGGCCTGTGCTTCCTCTACCTATAGATCCAGTTACAAATTCTCACTGGATAATCACCTGCCTTTTAAGATAAATAATAAACTTGCAGTAAACAAATCAGAGCTCTTGATAACCCCATAAGCCTGCCCCATCCTCTGCTTTTTCTATTTTCCTGTTTCATAGGCAATGAAATCTAAGGTCTGAGAGGTTAGTAAACAAGTCCAAATTAGCTCTGCTGGTCATGGACCTAGTATTGGGAAAAGCAGGGTGTGAACCAAAGCTGTTCCAAGGCTAGATTCTTAACCAGTGATCTACTACCCTTTTTTCACTTTAAATTATATTAATTTGATTTTCTAAATAACTATATGAAGTAATTTTTTTTCAGAATATTTTTAATCTGAGAAAGATGGAGTGACTTACCCAGTGTCACAAGGCTATTAATTTGTGGATCTGGAATTTGGGTTTGGGGTTGCCTGTATCTTGCTTGCATGAAGGTTATTTATTTGAGATTCCCTGTCTCCTAGAGTTGCAAGTTCCTTGATGGTGATATCAATACTTCATTCAATTTGTATATCTTCTGTCCTAGCATAATTTTTATGCATAGTACATGTTCAATAAATATTTATTTTTAAAATACCTATTTTTGGCTGCATAAATGTCTTCTTTTGAGAAGTGTCTGTTCATGTCCTTTGCCCACTTTTTGATGGGGTTGTTTGTGTTTTTGTTGTAAATTTGTTTGAGTTCATTGTAGATTCTGGATATTAGCCCTTTGTCAGATGAGTAGGTTGTGAAAATTTTCTCCCATTTTGTAGGTTGCCTGTTCACTCTGATGGTAGTTTCATGAAAAAATGCTCACCATCACTGGCCATCAGAGAAATGCAAATCAAAACCACAATGAGATACCATCTCACACCAGTTAGAATGGCAATCATTAAAAAGTCAGGAAACAACAGGTGCCGGAGAGGATGTGGAGAAATAGGAACACTTTTACACTTTTGGTGGGACTGTAAACTAGTTCAACCCTTGTGGAAGTCAGTGTGGCGATTCCTCAGGGATCTAGAACTAGAAATTCTATTTGACCCAGCCATCCCATTACTGGGTATATACCCAAAGGACTATAAATCATGCTGCTATAAAGACACACGCACACGTATGTTTATTGCGGCACTATTCACAATAGGAAAGACTTGGAACCAACCCAAATCTCCAACAATGATAGACTGGATTAAGAAAATGTGGCACATATACACCATGGAATACTATGCAGCCATAAAAAATGATGAGTTCATGTCCTTTGTAGGGACATGGATGAAATTGGAAATCACCATTCTCAGTAAACTATCACAAGAACAAAAAACCAAAAACCACATATTCTCACTCATAGGTGGGAATTGAACAATGAGAACACATGGACACAGGAAGGGGAACATGACACTCTGGGGACTGTTGTGGGGCAGGGGGAGGGGGGAGGGATAGCATTGGGAGATATACCTAATGGTAGATGACGAGTTAGTGGGTGCAGCGCACCAGCATGGCACATGTATACATATGTAACTAACCTGCACATTGCACACATGTACCCTAAAACCTAAAGTATAATAATAATAAATAAATTAAAAATAAATAAATAAATAAAATAAAATAAAATAAAATACCTATTTTTGTCCTTGCAATAGTTTGCTGAGAATGATGGTTTCCAGCTTCATCCATGTTCCTACAAAGGACATGAACTCATAATTCTTTTATGACTGAATTTAAAGTATAATAAAAATATATATATATAAATATAATACCTATTTTTAAAATAACGTTTATGGAAAACTTTCTTTTAAGCTATGAGACATGTCTAAAGCTGAAAAAATTAGGACAACAAAATAAATAACAGCATGTATCATATTCCAATATCTCATAAATATTCATGAAATTTCATAGTTATACAGAAATGAGCAAATAAATAAATTAATGGGGCAGAATGGACAAATCTCTCACACAAAATTTCACATAGTCCATACATATATTTTGCTCTCAAGGAAAAGGAGTAAAACTCCTTATTCTCTAAGTATGGGCTGCACGCAGTGACTTCCTTCCAAAGATTTTGTATGGAAAGGATGACAAAGAATTATTTTACAATAGAAAACATGACAAATACTACCACAGTCAGGTGATCGAGGCTGCAGTCAATAACAATAAGTCATGTTGATAGTATTACCCTTGATATGATATGATCGAAATGTCAATGTACATCTTTGGTCTTCTCCCAACCCATAACTCCATCAGAAAAATGTGAGACAAATTCCAGCTGAAAGACATTCTACAAAATACCTGGCCAATGCTCCCCAAAGTGGTTAAGATAATCAAAAACAACAACAAATCTAAAAGTATGTGCCAACCAAAAGAAGCCTCAGGAGACACAACTACTATATGCAATGTGTTGTCCTAGAAGTAATACTGGAACAGAAAAAAGATACTAGAAAAAAACTGAGGAAATGTGAATGAAGTATAGACTTGAGAATATTCATTTATATTAATATCAATTATTGATTTAGTATCATTTCTATTAATTTTTTTTAATAATATACATCAGTTTATTAATTGTGCCAAATATATCCTACTAATGTAAGGTGTTAAAAATAGGGAAAACTGGGTGTGGGGTACATGGGAACTCACCGCCCTATCTTTATAATTTTTCTGTAAATCTAAAACTATTATGTTTATTTTTTAAAAAATGACCTGAGGTTTTCGTGCATCTAAATTGATTTATTTTCATGATCAATTTTTAAATATCGGATGTCTTGCTTCCCAAGACCAGAAGCACCCCCATAGTCTAATGCTGTCCTACCCACCCTTCCTTCTTGATTCTAGATGTCCAAAATGTTCAGGTGTAGGAGGAATGACAATGAAAGAAAAATGGTTAAAAGCTGGCTCCTATGAAACTTAACACTTGAGAAGACTTTAGGGCTCCAGGACCCTTTTGAATGTTATCATGTCTTTTCAACTCTAGGTCTAAATATATTCTTCAATTTCAATTGCATTTTATTTCAGGGCTTGGAAAGGAGAATCGTAGGATGTTGTCCAAAGCATGATAAAGTTAAGGAGGAGAAATGATAACTAGAAATTAAAAGAGAAACCATATGTATGTCTTTAAAGGTGAACAGAAATTCTACCAGGCCGCTTTTCCTATTGGCAGTGCCCAGGTAAAGTCAGAGTTAGCACATCCTCAGATATAATGGGAGGTCAGAAACATCATAAAATACCTCGCTTCACTGACAGAGTGCTACTGTTATTGGTCAAACTGAAAATCACCTTCATGTGTTTACTGATCACACCTAGGTGAAATGAGAATGTCTGAAAACTGGGGCTGCACACAGTGACAGCTGTGGACAAAGGGCTTCACCCACATCCACTCTATGTGAGCCTACCACTTCTACGTGAGCACCATATTAAGGCATAACAACTGGATCATGCAACTGTGGGCACTGCCCTGTCTCAGCTTTAGCTAAGCACATATTTATTCACGTTCCTTTTCCACAACAGTTCAATTAAAGACCTGTGGTCACTTACTAGCTTTGCGTCTTGTTTAAAGAAGAATATAAATTCTCTCTACCACCACCCTTGCTTAAAATAATCGCAGTAACATTGCACCTCAGCAATCTGACTTCCACCTTCTCTGTTACATGAGGGATGATAGGACTTCTTGGGGATATCAGCTATCCACATGTGTTTGAGACCATTGGTTAAGACTGGGACTATAAATTAATGGATTGACCTACTCAGAGAAAATATTGGCCATTTGTGACCTGGGGTGTCTCCGTGGTATGTACAAAGATCTGCTTGTATATTTCACTTACAAATTAGTAATAATAACCTCCCCGTTTGATTTATGTTAATCTGTTGCATTTCATTATAATTCTTCCACATCGATAGCCTGACTCAAACTAGTCCTTGTCCAGCTGGACACTGGTTACCTCTGAGACCTCCTCCACAGTTCATCTTAGATTCTCTTGGAATTTGCAAGGGAATTTCTGGTATCCATGGAAGAGGGAGCTTTTGTTTATCCTATATTTTAGACATGGAAATAGCTAGCTTCGATTCTTGCCACTGGATGGGTACTGTGTTAATAGAAGCACAAAATGTCTGATTTTATTTTCTCAGAACCATATCTTAAGCATGTCATTTTCTTTGTCTATAATTAAAGGATAATACCTCTCTTGCCCATCTCACAGGGCTGTAATAAGACCTAAATAAGATAATGTGTGTTAAAAAACTGGAAATTATAAAGTGTCAAATTATAGGAGAAGATAAGGGAGAAGTACCTTTACAAAACACCTACTGTCTGCCCATGCTGTACAAATATAATCTCATTTAAGTTTTACAATAACCCTTTTAGGAAAGGAGATTCAGATAACCTGAGTAATTTCTCAAGCAGACAGTGACCAGCACATTACTCCTATGCTGTTTAAATCCCAGTGCCCTTTATCTTTTACGTAAAGATGAGATGCAGTGTCATTAAAAAAAAAAAAAAAAGAATGCGTCTGCTCTTTTCAACACTTTGTACCTTTTCCAGATGTATCTTGACAAAAAGAGAAGAGTAAGAGACAATGCCAATTCTTCTACCATTTCTGAGTCAACAGAGTGAAGTCTAAATAGTGCTAGCTGGAGAGAGTTGAAAAAAAATTCTGCGGTTCTCTTGGCTACTTATATGTCATTGATCAAGTCACTCAGAGTTTCATAACTTCTATCTTCCAATTGTAGTTAGAACTGAAAATAGAAAGATAATTAAGGGACTGCTTCTGCCTACCATTAGAGAGATGAACATGCAACCAATCATTTAACACAATCGTGATACTCTTCTACAGATATGTATTATCTGAACAAACTGCTATGGACCTGCAGTCTGTGAATTAATGCTTTGGAGTATATAGAGGCTGCTTAAGTGGAAAAAAAGAGTTGAAAGGCCAAGTAAAGGTAGGAAAAACAGAGTCATTAAAAAGTGTATATTTAGAGAGCAGTGATACTTCTCTCTGGAATCCATTTTCCTCATTTGTAAAATGAAGAGATGAAACGCCTTCATCTCTAAATACCCATTATACTTTCATATTTCAGGATTTTGTTGTTGTCTTTTTTGACTTTTGTTTCTAATATTCTACATTTGGTGTTAGAGAAAGTCAAATGCATGAAGTAGCCCAGAATTCTACAAAAATAATACAATTAAATTTTAATATGGGCAATTTACTGACAGGCTTATCCACTCTGACCAGTGAACTTTTGAAAAACATTAAAAACCAGGCTCCGTGAAGACTAAGACTTTCCTTAACAAGGAGCAATTGCCTCCCTGAGCACATTTGATTCTCCTATAGACATTAACACAACAGGAGCCTCTATTTCTACTGACTTTTAAAAGGGTTAAGTGTCAGACATGATCTATTACTGTGGAATGTCATCTAAAATGAGTGAGGCTACTGCCCTTAGAGAAAGGATCATTGTTGGCCATCAAAGAAATAGCACTGACATTCAGTCGTCTCACTACGCTTTAAGGTGAAGGATCACTTTAGGCAAATAGCAGGCAACTTGTAAGTACTTATTTTAAGAAATTGCTCCCATAGGTCCTAAAAAATACCTGCTATAAATGTTGGCAAAACAGTTAATCAACTCAAAAGCTAAAAATATTTCCTGATTTGATTTATTTTAGATTCCAAAGGAAAGAAACATATAGGAGCTAATGGTTAATGAAGAGAGAAAAATCTCTCTTAATTCACAGAAGCAGTCATGACTTGCAAGCTTAACTAAACACAAGGCCCAATTTTTAAAAGGAAACTTCCTCACTTTACTGGGGTAGTTGTGAGTTTCATACATGGTTTGGCTCCCCTAAATACTATACTGGGGGGGCTTTGTTTAGTAGATTGAGGATTTTATTAAACCGTTTTGGAAAACAGATACATTAAGTGAAATGCTGCACATAATGTAATAGTTCCCATCATCCATTTTACCAAGAAACTTAAAAGACCAATTTTGTATTTGATTTTTTGCAGTATGTCTATTTTTTTCAAGTGCACCAAGGTGCAAATTTTGATCGCAAATAGAGTATGGCTGGTAGCAAGCAAATTCAGCCACGTTATATACAGTTGCTTGGCAATTGATTGAACTATCACAGGGTTCTTCTTGGGACTTATATCATGCGCTCCTTAAAAGTGGGATTGTAGGGGACTTGATAGGAATAATAACAAAAATATACAAATTGTTTTGGTATGCCTAACAGCCTTAAAGAATAGCATCAATCAAAGATACTCTAGGATTTCTGAACCGTAACAGAAAGAGATTAAACCTACTCTTTTGAGACTGCAGATCCCAATCAGGATATTAATCACCTTATCTTTCTTAATAATATTCAATAGCTCATAGGAAATGAGTGATATTCTGACCATTAGAATGGACATATCTAAGAGGTTAGGAAACTTCACTTTCCTAGAAACTTGTTCTTAACTTTCTCTCTACTCATGGAAATGAGCCTTGCTTCCCAGTGTAGGGACAGCCAGTCCAGGCATGGAGATGAATGTATTAAGGGCCTGTGGCGGACTCTCCTGGGCTTTGTCTCCACCCTTTGTTCTGCAGCTCTTTGAACCTAAGTCCAAACTGGTAATTAAGCAGAACCCAGGTCAAGGTTATTCCTAAGTAATGGGACCTGCAAACCTAGTGACTCTAGGGGAACGTTTCCCAAAGTGTGGTCTTTGGAACAGCTACATAGGGATCAACTGAGTCAAAGTTGCTCAAAAATTAGATTTGAGTCAAATTTGCTCAAAAATTAGATTTCTAGACCCCACCCGGAACTACCAGAACAATCCCAGAAATTTGTATACAAGTTTTATCTTTCCAAGTCATCCTTAAATTCACTGCACGTAGGTCGACGACAAAAGAACCTAATAGATAAGAAAATTGTAGATTATAAAATTGCTCGGTATAATATACCTGCTCCCCTAACTGTGAAATCGACAGACAATCCTCTAAAATTGCCAGAAAAAAAAGCCAAGTTGATGAATAGGGACCATTACTGCAGTAGTTAAAGCTTCACAACAGGGGCCACAGCACTTAGAAAATTCCCAGATTTAGAGTACAAATTATATGGATCTTTGAGCTAGACCTCTAAGATACAAAGAAAGTGACACATTGTTGCACAAGTAGCTTGTTCATAATTCCAGTGTCTAATTTTTTTAAAAAGCATTTTGACTTCACTGGTAAAAGGAAAAATGAATCCTATTTCTTTGTAGCCCTCATCTGTGAAGATTTTGTACAGACATATTCTTTAACATTATCCCCTTTATCCCAACCTGGATACCAGACTTTATGTTCACCTGTTAATAGTAAGGTACTCTCAACAACCTGCAATGATTTTGACTCATCCACCTATCACTTCTAGACCTAAGTGCCAGAGCAATCGCAATCATTTCTCCCTGCAGGGCTGCTGATTTGTTTCCTGCTGGCTAGAATGTAGGACATTTTGTTTTACCCTAATGAAAAATGGGGACCCAGAAGCACTGCCAACCCTCAACATGTAGCTACCAGACATTTGCCATGTCCTTGTGTAACCATTTATTCCAGTTGATTTTCTTTCTACGTCCTTATTACCTTTGGCCCTTTAAATCCAGTCATTTTTATTTTACCTCTTACATAGCCCAAGGTAATAGACACCAGCAGGTACTGTGAGTCACGCTAAGTGTTCCCCGCAAAGGAACAGAGTATGATGGAGATAACAAAAGATGCCTTGTTTAGCACGGTGGATAAAAATCAGCCACACTTCACAATATCTCCAATGCCTCTTGTCAAGGGGGAGGAAATTAGAAGCATGACTTGTGGTGTATCTTTATAGAAATCTGTTCAGGTAGCAGAAAGCTTAATCTGTGCCATTTCTGGTAATGAAGTGCTAGAGACTAATTCAATTGCTGGATACAGCTGATTATAAAATTATAATAACTCATCAATTTATTTATTATTTAATCTTTGCCAGTCACTATGGCACTCAGAGTTTATTAACAGTAGGAAAAAATTATAGTTTAAAACGTCTAAATCTGTTATCTCCCAGGGAAAATAGAAACTTGCTGAACCTAGTCACTCAGCAAATGATTAATGCACATAAGCTGTTGTCTTAATTTATAAACTCTCACTTAAGGGGCCAAAAGGCAAAAGCAAAAGCACCCCTTTCTCCTCCACCATATTTACCTTTCATATTCCTCTCCACAACATTGCTCTAAGTAAGGATTTCAGCAAACTTCTCAGGCAATTAGTGCAAGATTCTGATCTCTGTACTCTAGTCCCTGGTATCCCTGATACTCCCTCATATTCCCAATGCTTTCTCAGACTTCCGTCTCTGGGGGTTTTTGGCTTTGAAATTCCTCATACCTACCATGGTCCACTTTCAAGAGCACTCACTCTAGTGCTAGACTTCATAGGTTTGAATGCTTGCTGTGCCACTTACTAGCTATGTGATTTTTGGCAGGTGATTTATCCTTTATGCGCCTTGGTTTATTTATTTGTAAATTGGGGATAATATCTTAAGCAATTGTGACAACTGAAAAAATGTATACATATATATGTATATAAATACTTTCAAGCACTATATATATAGATAAAAAGAGAGAGAGAGAGAACTGAAAATAGTGTCTGAAACATAGTAAGTGCTCAAAACTGTTACTTTGTATTGTAATTATGATCATACAGGTATGTTCCTAAGGTCTCGATCAGGGATATTTGGTTATAAAGGGATATAAAGCCATAGAAAATACCTTAAGCAAAGCAAACACATAAAAATTACATTTTTCTAAAGTTAAAGCACTATTCTATGGACCTTAGAGAGGGAGGTGCAGCTAGTTTCCTGGGTATATCTGTGTCAAAGCTCAGTAAGCCCTGAGGATTTTTAACGCAGATACTCTCTCTTCCTTTGAGGTCACATGGTCCCTGCATTTGCTCCAGTTAACTGTGGCCAAAGGTCCAAAATCATGAATTCTGCTTGTTCACTTAGTAATTGTTGTGGGAACATACTATATGAGAAAAATGTGAATGGGCCTAGAGAGAATGTATAGATTGATTATTTTGTCTGCTAGCCATAGCATGAAGCCATGCTGGAAAAATTCCCATGATGCCTTGGCAGGCTACTAGTGAAAATCTCCTTCTATCCACAGATAAAGTTCAAATAAAGAAAACAGAAAACATCAGTAGTAAGATGCATCTTCAGGAACATCCTAAAGCATAGACCCGAACAACTATCTCAGACTTACTAATTTTGAGTAAATTTGGGGTAATTTTGTCACATAGATGGATGAGAAATCCAAGCTTTTTGCATGTGAATTTTATTTTTGCAGTCTTTTCCTAATTCTCTTTTTGAAATAACACTGCTAGAAGTCTTTTCTTAAATATAGCATGGAGCAAGAGGCTGGATAAGAATTACATTTTAATGTTTTATAATATATAATTTAATACAACAGAGTTCCATATTGGATAAATGACTTTTAGACTCTACATATGCTTCCAGACCAGAATAAAAGAAAAAAACAAAAAAAAACAAAGCAACAGAAAAACTCAACTCCACAAAGAATAAAACCCCCAGAATTTGAAATTATATAATGAGAATTAAATCCATGGATACTCTAATTAAAGTTCATGACTCTTAAATATTCTTTGTTTATAACCATTTAAAAAGCAACAGATTCTCCTTAGTTAAAATTTAAGCCAAAACAAGAGTAACTGTCTGTTATTGCAAACATTGTAATATTGTGTTAATACAATAATGCCTAATTGAATTATTACTGGCTATTACTGGCTATTAATAGCCAGTAACGATTTTCCACTTAAAGTGGGAAAAATGGAATTTATATGCCACGTTTCCATCTGCAGTATTTCATCTATTTATTATTAACAAGTTTTTGCATCAGTGGACATAGAAGGGTTCCACTTATCTCATCCCTTGAAATTCTGCAGGGCTATAGGATTTGTTTAGCCTACATAACATGAGCAGTAATACTGCATGCCATTTTTTTGTGTGTGTGTGAAGCATTTTATTTTCAGTGCTTGACTCTAGTCCACCTAAAGATCTTGACAGAGTCTGCTGATGTGGACACACTATGAGATCAGAGCAGCCTGTAATGCTGAAGTTTCACATGGAAGAGGGTACCCTGAGATTCATTCAGGCTTACAGTGGACTTTGTGAGAATAAGTAACTTTTATTCGGTATAAATTGCAATCTCGATTTCATCTGCCACACATTTCAGAACTAAATAGACTTCTGAACCCATAGAGGTTAGGGAAATCCTGACCCTTTGAAGTTTTGTGGGAAAAAGAGAGACTAGGAAAGATGAATTTCATAGCAAACTCATATCTTCTTTCATGACTTGAGGAATAAGTGTAGCATGATATCTTCATTTCACATACAAATGACTTATGACCCACCAAGAGGGACTGATTTGATCAAGTTCAAATATTTTGTCAGCAGCAAAGTCTGTTAATGTTTTATAGACAATTCCATAGGGACAGAATTTGAGAAATGCATGAAAAAAAAAAACAGGCTACAAAGAAAACTCCATAGCTGTTTGCAATTTTAATAAAATAACATTTTTATTAAAATTGCCAGTGGAAATGTGAGTATCCTGAATTCAAATTCAAAGGTTCACCCTGTTATTCTACTTGAGAAAAGAAATAAGTCTAATGCAATATTACCAGCACACAGTCCCAGCTTAAGTTTACCTTACCACCCACCCTACCGCCAACCCTACTACCAGGAGACACAGGGAGATTCAAGCTCTCTGCCTTCTTGTGTGACTTATACCAAAAAAAAATAATAATAATAGAAAAAAATAAGCAAAGTGATAAAGAATAAAGAGAAGAACGCTAGTCAATAATATAACTTAGGCTAAAATATGAGTCTTTTGATTGACAGTTAATTAGGGGCAGTACGGTTAAAAGACATAAATTCTATTCCCAAATCGAGTAAGATAGGATGTTATTTAACTTCATTAGATTCAGTTTTCTTACTGTAAGGACTGACTGAATTCTAAATTTCTTTCTCACTCTGATTTTAACCTTTTTTAATATTAAATTCTTATCTGTACATAGTAGTGCCAAAATGTAGGAATTTAGCAAAGATGAGTAGAGCTAAGCTATCTAATTCTTAAATGTCTCTAGCATACATTTTCTAAGGTGCTGTTGGTTTCTTTCCTTGATGCCAATTGTCAACACTTACCATGTTAGGAGCAAATCCTTTCTTTCCTGACTTCTTCATTTCCACTTTTTTTCAGGTTAATCTTTTCCTGCTTTATGAGCTTCCCACATTTTCTCTCTCTTCTGCTACTGCTTTAATTGTCTTATATGGAAATTTTAAGCAAGAAAATTTCCTTGTGATTTGAAAATATTCTATTAATGCTGTTTCCCTCTCCTCACTTTAATTGAAAACTGAATTTCCCCAGTGACATTACTTTTCCTGAATTATTTACCAATAAAGCTTCTATATTACCTCTCCTTAACAACTCTTGAGATGAGTTGATGAAATCAGACTTTTTAAAAACCTCTCTCGGCTGGACGTGGCGACTCATGCCTGTAATCCCAGCACTTTGGGAGGCCGAGGTGGGCGGATCACGAGGTCAGGAGCTCAAGACCAGCCTGGCCAACATGGTGAAACCCGGTCTCTATTAAAAATACAAAAATTAGCTGGGTGTGGCGGCATGTGCCTGTAATCCCAGCTACTCAGGAGGCTGAGGCAGGAGAATTGCTTGAACCCGTAAGGCAGAGGTTGCAGTGAGCCAAAATTGTGCCACTGCACTCCAGCCTGGTGACAGAGCTAGACTCCGTCAAACAAACAAACAAACAACAACAAAAAAACACCTCTCTCATACTGTAGCTACTTCCAGAGTGTGTTTCACTCCATAACTTGTTTAGCTTTGAAGTTCATGCCATTTGCTTTAGCATCCCTTAGTGACCTTGTTCACCACATATATCTCTACATCCAGGGCATTCCTGTTTTCCTCAATGAATACAGCACTTTTCTTACAATTTTGCTTTGTGTTTTGTTTTTGCCATTATCTTCACCTTTACATTCCTTCCTTTTCAGCCACATAATGGTGAAGATGCCCGAAAGACCTCTTTATCATTCCGTTTGGAATCTCTGTGATGCTTTTTTTTCTTTTTCTTAAAAAAATATTACCTTTTACCAGGTCCTTCTTCTAATATCTAATTCTTGCCCACATGCTTTTACTGTCTTCACAGCCTCTAATCCCTGAAATTCTCCCCATTCTATAGTCCACCAACTGTGTCTTGATCACTTGCCTTCCTGCAAAGTTTGGGACTCCTGCTCAGACAAGGCAGTGACACCTCATCAGCATCCTAGAATCTGCCACTGCCACTCCCAACCTTCTGCCAAGCCTACTTTATAGATCCCTAACCCTGGATAACCCCGTGAAGCCCTATCACTGCTCTTCTTGCTGGACTATTAGCAGGAGCTGAAGAAAGTCACAAAGCTAAGGTAATTGGGCTCACTGCCATTTCAAGCTGGGTAAACTCAGAACTTCCCCGCTGCTCAGCAATCCTTTGATTTATCTATTTCTATATCTATGGGGGATGCAGGAAAGTCTCCCACACAGCAGCCGTTCTACATTACTCCACATTATTAATATCCTCACTTCCCTGCCCCTACGTATATCATCTGAAGGTCCTAACCACACCTATTATGCTGGGCAGGATTAAAATGAAAAAATTCTGATTTGAATTTTTCTACTTTCTTCAACATTTCAAAATTTATCAGAGGTCTTCCTGTCCCCCTCTTTGCCTATCCTAGCATCCCATAAAATTGTATCCCTCATCTTTGCAGTTTTCTCCTATGCACCTGTTTATAACCTCTTCTCTTTCTGTAGGACCAGCTCCCATAGATTAACTCTGTCCTTTCGTATTTTAAAAATCTTCCTATGTACAATTTTTCTTCTTTCCCTATGTCAGTGAGCAAATTTCTATTCTACAATTCTAGAAAAACTATTTTTCCTAGTGACTGTCTTCCTAGAATGACCAAATCATTTCTTTCTAATTTTACATTTGAGTAAAATTATAGTCTTTTTTTTCAAACCTCTGTCTGGCATTCAACCTCTTGGTCCTTGATATTTACCCTTACTTTGGATGTCCTCCTTGAATTTGTAGTAAGTCAGGGAAAATATTTGAATATCAAAGTGGTCTATATGATACTTGGAGCTAATATTGACCAGAGTGTCATAGCCTGTAGACAACTGGGTGTAAAAAATTTATGGAACATTTAAGGCAAGCTGATAGGGAAGATAAATAAGGCAGGAATGGTCAGGGCTAACAATTAATGAAAGGGATGACCCCAAGATGGGTCACCAAGCAGCCAAATCACAATGTTCAAATGTTTGGAAAAAACATAAATTGTGGACCAGTGCCCAGGGAAATCCAAAATGGTCTCTGGTGTGATAGCAAGAGTATTTTGGGCAGTAACAGAAATTGGCCCTGGAATCAAACAATAACTAGGTGTGTGACCAGCATTAGTAAGAAGGCTGGTAGTTATTCTCCCATTTTACATATAAATTCATGAAGGTCTATGTGTTTTTTAGATTTCTATTTTCATGAACTTGTAAAATTTTGGTCAGTATTTATCCATGTAGTCCCTTGATTTAAGGTATAGAGCAGAGTTCAGTGAAATATAATTAGATAATCCAAAAATCAAACCTTAGGACTCAACAACTCAATGACTATACAAGTTCTCAAAGTTGACACCAACTTTAATGGTGGAAAGAGAAATTGCAGGCACTGTGTCTTGTTGGTAGATAGTATGTCCTGATACATACCCAACGCTCATGGTCATGACTGACTCACAGCTAAGGCTTCAAGTGATGCTGTTAGTGTATGAGGCTGAGAATGTCTGGTGAAGGCAAGAGGCCAGTGCTCACTCCCGTTTAGTAAGCTCCTTTTTCTCCCACAGAAGACTTAGTTTCTTTATTCTTGGGTGTATATGTATAGCATATTCTATTTTCAGCTGAAGTCATCTGATATTGCTTATTACTCACACACCTCAGATTGTCTTTGTAATTTGTAGTCATAACTCTTATTGTGGTCTATATGATACATCCCTATAATCGATTGATGCACCTAGAAACACACACATATCATAAAATGAATTTGCAAATGGCAGAAAAGAGTTCAAGATTCACTTTGTAAAGAGGGTGGTAAAAGTGTCTCATAGAAGTCCTCTGGTGAAGGGTGATTTCTAATATATGGCAGTAAAAGCCTGGTCCCAAGCACAAGGAATTTGTCAATGAAATAACATCATTAATACTGACAGAAAAGCTTTCTGCTTTACTGACATAGAGTCCTCACCCAAACACAGGGCTATCTTGTGTTGAGCAGTGTTTGATGCTGAAGAGATGGATTCATGCACTGACTGGTCTCTAGATACATTATTGAGTTTCCTCCTCCTCCATTGATCCGACACAATATGGTTCATGAATGTGAGACTTTGTGAGGCTCAATAAAAGAAATATGAAGCAAAGTGGGTGGTTTGGTGGACATAGAAGTTCAGCTGGTGATTTTCCCTTTCTCAAGAAAGTATACCAATTGGCATTGTGTTTTATGTTTCAAGTGGACATTTAGTCTTTTGTATATTTTTATAGTTTTATTGAGGTATAACTGACATTTGATAAATTGCCTGTACTTAAAGTGTACAATGTGATGAGTTTTGACATATGTATACACATTGCAGTCAAGATGATGGACATATCTGTAAACCTCTAAAATTTTCTTATGCCTCTTGTCATCCCTTTCTTTCTCTTCCTACTCCTACCCTCATTCCCCTGATCCGGGGCAACAACTGATCTGCTTTCTGTCCCCATAGATTAGTTTTCTTTTTCTAGAATCTTACATAAAGGGAAACATACACTATGAGCTCTTTGTTCTCTGGTTTCTCTTACTCAGCCCAATCATTTTCAGATAAATTCTTGTTGTTGTGCAAGTCAATATTTTGTTCCTTTTTATTGCTGTATAGTATTACATTGTCTGGGTGTGTTATAAATTGTTTATTCATTCACATACTGATGGACATACTGATGGTTTTCAGTCTTTTCCTATTACAACTAAAACTTCTGTAGACGTGTGTACAAATCTTTCATTGGACATAGAGTTATTCATTTCTTTTGGGTTAATACATAAGAATGAGATGTTTAGGTTGTATATTATATCTACACTTAATTTTTGAAGAAACTGCACAACATTTTTTCCAAACGGGCTGTGCCATTTTACACTCTCATCTGCAAAGAAAGTGAGGTCCAAGTGACATTCTAAACAGCAATTTGTAAGGTTATTTTTATTTAATTTTGGCCATTCTAGTGGGTGTGAAGAAATATTTCATTGTGATTAAAATTTGTATTTTCTTAATGACTAATGATATTGAACATCTTTTCCTAGACTTATTTGATATCCATATATCTTTGTGAAGCATCTATTCAATGTTTTGCTTGTTTTTAGATAAAATTGTTTGTCTTCTAAATACTGAACTGTAAGTATTCTTTATCTGCTTTAGAGTCAAGACCTTTGTCAAGCATATGTTTGGCAGATATTTTCTTTAGGTCTGTGATTTGTCATTTGATAGCATTGCCTTTAGAAGAACACATTTTAAAAAAATGTTGATGTAGTCCGAATTTTTTATTTTTGCATTTATTGCTCATGTTTTTTGTGTCCCATTTAAAAATTTGTTGCCAAACCCAAGGTCATTAAGATTTTCTTCTCTATTTTCTTTTAGAAATTTTGTGCTATATATACATCATGGAATACTACTCAGCCATTAAAAGGGATGAAAGAATGTCTTTGCACCAACTTAGGTGGAGCTGCAGGCCATTACTCTAAGTGCGGTAATGCAGGAGTGGAAAACCAAAAACCATGTGTTCTTGCTTATAAGTGGGGGCTAAGCTGTGAGTACACAAAGGCATAGGGAGTGATATAATGGACTTCAGAGCCTCAGAAGGAGGAGGGTGAGAGGGAGGCCAAGGATAAAAAACGACACATTACGTACAATGTACACTACTTGGGATATGAGTTCACTCAAATCTCAGAATTCACCACTCCACAGTTCATCCCTGTAACAAAAAACACCTGTACCTCAAAAGCTATTGAAATAAAAAATTTTAAAAATTTTCAGATTTTTGGTTTTTACATTTAAGACTATTATCAATTTTAAGTTAAATTTTGTATAAACTCTGAGGTAAAGATTAAAATTCATTTCTTAGAAATGGTATCCAATCTTTGCAGCACCATTTGTTGATCCTTCATAACAAATTGTTTTGGTATCTTAATCACAAAACAGTTTACCCTATGAGTATGAGCATAGTTTTGGATGGTCTATTCAGTTCCATTGGTCTACTTTTTTTTGGTCATAGTGCCACTGTCTTCATTACTAACATTTTGCAATTAAGTTTAGAGTTCAGGTAGTGTAAGCTTCCAACTTTCTTCTTCTTTTTCAAAGTGGGTTTCCATGGTCATTTTTGCTTTCTAAAGAATGTTTACAAGCAGATATCATTTTTTAAAACATAATTCTAAGGAAGTACAAGAAGAAAAGAATTGACATGACATTCTTTGGAATGACTATAATTCTAAAATTGTTTTTCTTCTTTTTGCTTTTTTAGTTCATAACACAGATGTTTCTGTCACTTCTTAAAATAGGGGTCCTGCTCTTAAAGGTCAACCGTCTAAGCCTCTGAAGCAGTGTTATCCAAGGTCTGGTCTGTAATGTTACATCAGATGACCTAAAATTTCTTTATTTTTTGAATTTATTTTTATTTTTATTTATTTATTTATTTATTTATTATTATTATACTTTAAGTTTTAGGGTACATGTGCACAATGTGCAGGTTAGTTACATATGTATACATGTGCCATGCTGGTGTGCTGCACCCATTAACTCGCCATTTAGCATTAGGTATATCTCCTAATGCTATCCCTCCCGCCTCCCACCACCCCACAACAGTCTCCAGAGTGTGATGTTCCCCTTCCTGTGTCCATGTGTTCTCATTGTTCAATTCCCATCTATGAGTGAGAACATGTGGTGTTTGGTTTTTTCTCCTTGTGATAGTTTACTGAGAATGATGATTTCCAATTTCATCCATGTCCCTACAAAGGACATGAACTCATCATTTTTTATGGCTGCATAGTATTCCATGGTGTATATGTGCCACATTTTCTTAATCCAGTCTATCATTGTTGGAGATTTGGGTTGGTTCCAAGTCTTTGCTATTGTGAATAGTGCCGCAATAAACATACGTGTGCGTGTGTCTTTATAGCAGCATGATTTATAGTCCTTTGGACCTAAAATTTCTTATAATCACTCATTGTATATAGCGGGTATGATCGTTCTCATAAACTTATCATTTACTTGATATTGTAATATTTCTTAAATTTATAAAATGCTTTATAATTATAATATGGTTTTAACAAATTATTTCATTTGAACCTGACTTTTTTTAAAGAGACCTTGTCAGCATTATCAATATTGTAAGTATCGTAATATGTCTATTACAAAACTGGCAGCAAATATTTGTTACATACCTATTTTGTATGTGGCATAGTATATTATATGCAATCTTGTAAGGTATAATTCATTACCTTTAAATACAAGAAAATTGAAAACAGTAAATTACTTACACAAATATTATAAACATGTAAGCTAAAATTATACGTTAACATAAATTAGTATAAAATTATAAATTAATACTAAAAGATAAGTAGTTCATGGTCGAGATTGACAGTTATCCTATAGGGATTTAAAAGAAGTAGCAATAAGTATTGGTGTTATTGACCTAGCCATGAAAGGGTTCCCAAACTGAAAGGAACGTAGATTTATTTTAAAGAAAAATAGCATGTTGAGAGTCAAAATGAAGGAAGAGGAGGGAGTCACAGTATGAACAAGTGCATGAGGATAAAAATGCATGACATTTGTGTTGATTTGGTGAAAAGAATATGTGTCTGTAGGGAAGAAATTGATTAGAAAAATAATTATAGATGATGCTAGAATTGTAGGTTGAAGCGGGTTGGTTGGTAGGGACTTTGAAAGCTTTCTCGTATAAAGACATAGCTTCCATTAGCACCTGTGTGCTGTGGAGTCTGACATTCAAGTTTCCATCCTGGAACTCTTTCCTGAATTACAGGCATATATATTTAAGTGCCTGCTAGGCATCGATGCCTGAGAGATTCCACAAATAACTCAAACATGCTTAAATCTGAACAGTATCTTATTTGCTCAACTTACTTTTCCTCCTATATTCTCAGTTTTATTAAGGGCACTGTAAGCCATCCAGAAGCCTGAGCCAGAAAACAAGAAGCTTCTCCAGTTTCCTTGCTTATCTTCCAGTATAACTCAATTCTGTAAATTTTAACTACTAGTACATCTTCAATCTTTTTCCTCTTCTCCATCTCCATGGCTATTGCCTTTGCACAGACTATGTTATCTCTTTTTGGACATATTGATGACTTTCTAGTTGGTTTCCTTGACTCAAGTTTTAACTGCCCATAAGGATAAATGATCACATTATTTTCTTCAAAAAATTCTTCTCTGGGAGCTTCCCATTAGTGATGTAATCTTTTATCATGGTCTGTGCCCAGTCCACATTTTTTAGCTTCATTTGTTGTAATCTCTGTTTTCCCTCAATGCATCCTGCATGACTGCCATTTCAACAAATGCATTTCCTTGGATGTAGCATTGTCTTTTAAGCCACTGTGCTCTTGTCCCTGCTGTCCTCTCTAATGGGTTGTCTTCCCTACCACTTACTTTTTATGTCAAAGCTCGAGCTCTATGCACCAGTGATGCTTTTGCTGGTGTCCCCAGATATTGTTGGTTAGTCTTTCTTCTATGCTCCATTGCACTTGGTGGAAGCTTTTGTGAAAGACTGTGTGGTTCTTTACGGAAAAGCACCATACGCTATTTTATTTCCCTATCCCTTTTCTGTAACATGATAACAGGCTCAGAGGAGGTACTAAGTAAACATATATAAACATATAATATATATTTACATGTCTATAAAATATATATTATATATTTTCATTCATATTATAAATATATATTCATATATAATATATAATATAATATATTATATCAATATATAACATATAATATATAATATAATATATTATATCAATATATAACATATAATATATAATATAATATATTATATCAATATATAACATATAATATATAATATAATATATTATATCAATATATAACATATAATATATAATATAATATATTATATCAATATATAACATATAATATATAATATAATATATTATATCAATATATAACATATAATATATAATATAATATATTATATCAATATATAACTTATATAATATATAATATAATATATTATATTAATATATAACTTATATAATATATAATATACATTTATTAATATATTATACACAAATATATTATGTTTTATTTATATATTATAAAATATATAATATATTTAATATTTTATAATGTATAAATATGTTATATATACTTATATTTATTATATAAATATATATTTTATATTACATAGACTATACATATATATATTTGAATGATCAAACTGAATAGATAATAAAATCAAAGTCTTAAAAACAGTAACCTGGAGAGAGTGAACTGGAACAGAGTAGATGTGGGTGATGGGTGATTCTGGGGAGCCTAATATCGGAGGAGCTTCTTCATAGTGAGGGATGTTGTGATGAGCATCTGCTCTTTGGATCTTAGATTTAATCTCTCCACTTTTTACCTTACCCAATTATAATTTCAATACTTTTGAGTCATTTCTATCCTGTTTGCCCAATTACCCATATCATTTTGTTTGTTTGTTTGTTTTGTCTCTTGTGAGTTGGAGGCAGAGAATACTATGACTGAAAGTCCTAAGGCGGCAATTCCTTTTAGGAAGATAAACCAGAACAGAAAATGCAAGCTCTTGGTTGTCAAATAATAATAATATAATTTTTGAAGGCTTACCTCTGCTTCAGTAGTAAGAAACTATTTGGGAAACCATATTGGAGACCTCACCAGCCCACAAAGAAAGGTGATGGTGCAGATAAGAGACACAATAAACTGCTTGAGGAAGTCTATTAGTGTATTTTTGGAGGAAGGTAATTGACCATTGGCAGGACTGACATTTTAATCACATTTTCTCTTCTATTCATTTATATTCTTTAAATCCAGGCTGCTGCTCATTGAATTGGAACTGTGCTGCCTAATCTCGCTACTTTACTAAGTTCACCTGGCAGTTATATATTCTTAGTGCCTTCAGCATTCTTTAAAAAGTGTAATTAAATGATACTTAGCCTTTAGCATAATTAAAATTTTCTTTGCTTTGAAGAATGGAGATAGTCCATGGTACTAAATATAATTGCTGTCATAGAGCAGAATAACAAAAGCAAGATGAAAAGGCTCAAAAGTGGTGGTGTTAGTGGTGGAGGAAAAAGGCATGTCAAGATGTCAAGTAAAGTTTTTCTGCCAACTGCCTTTTTTTTGGTCTTTGCATACACTTTAAATTTTTACAGACTTGACATTTTCCACCAAAAAGCAACAGAAAAAAAAAACGTCTCCAGAGATTTTTGGTAGTGGGCAAAAGAGAGACAATGTAAAAGCAATGAAACATCAACAGTAGAGTAGTGCATGGTGGAGGCTGATGTGAAATCGATGTCAAATAAGTAAAGCAACAAGAAAATCGTGATTAGCACTGCAGGGGTATTGGAAATTTCATCTGTGACAGAGAGTTTTCTTCGCTCCTGGGTTCACTACCTACTATGAAAAGTATTTCCACAAGTCACTAACCCATCAGTCATACATCTGCTCACTGCACTGGTTGTTATGGAGAAGCAAACATCAAGCATAAGATAGTACCTACTACTAAAAGCTTATGGCTTTTCTAGGAAGGCAAGCCATGCTGGCAACTTCTCCAAGGAGGGAATAAAAGCATTCAGTTGCTTTTTTATTTTTCCTATCTGTGAAGTGTGCTGCAAACCAAGCAGGGTAGAAATGTTAACTGAAAATCAAAGAGAACTTGGTTTCAGTAGCTTGGACCTAGTTGACTGACTGAGATAAAGAACTTCAGAGAAACATCTGACACAGAGAGAAACCAGACAAGAGAGAAACAGTGGGCCATTCTGTTTCTCTGTTGACACGACTCTATGAAGATGTCACTTAATAATGAGTGAATTCATGTAATTGTTATGACCTAATTCACTGGCTAATATCAAATAAGTTTACTTCTTTGTTCAATTTTTTTTTTCTTTTGGAGTCAGGGTCTCACTTTATCACCCAGGCTGGAGTGCAGTGGTGCAATCTCAGCTCACTGTAACCTCCGCCTCCCGAGTTCAAGTGCTTCTCCTACCTCAGCCTCCTGAGTAGCTAGGATTACAGGTGTCTGCCATCACGCCTGGCTAGTTTTTGTATTTTTAGTAGAGATGGGGTTTTGCCATGTTGACCAGGCTGGTCTTGAATTCCCAACCTCAAGTGATCCGACCACCTTGGCCTCCCAAAGTGCTTGGATTAAAAGCGTGAGCCACTGCACCTGGCCTCAATTTTCAAATTAAAACTGACTTGAGTCTCCACTGAACAGTTAGGCAGAATTGTTCATGAAACCAAGAAGGCTCGTCTGCTCAAATGTGTTTGGTAAAAGAATAGAATAATTCTATTCTCTTTCATGTCTCCACTAGAGGACTTCCTCTACTGTTGTTTCTTGTACTCTTGCCAATCAGTAAAATACTGGCCCAACTAGTGTAAAGTTGTCTTGTTCACTGAAATGATGATGTTCTTTCTGATCCAAACACTCACAGAAGCCTCTGTGGTTTTTCAGTGGGGAAGATCCATTCTCTCATTGACGTTCTTTAGTTTGCCTCTTTGTCCAAATGTCACCTGTTGAATATGATTGGCCTTCTTCAGGCTATGAAAATAAGTCTGATTACAATATTTTCCCCTAGGTCATTGGATACCTAGGAGTCTTACATTTATATAACAATGGGCTTCCACTTATATGACTTTTTCTTAATCAAAATATAGTCAAAGATAACTTGTGCTCTCCAACTGGATAATTTTCAGTGACAGCTTGTCTTAAAAATAAAAATATTTCTGGGTGCGGTGGCTCACGCCTGGAATCCCAGCACTTTGGGAGGCCGAGGTGGGTGGATCACCTGAGGTCAGGAGTTCGAGACTACCTGGTCAACATGGTGAAACTCCGTCTCTACGAAAAATGCAAAAAATTAGTCCTGGCGAGGTGGTGGGTGCCTGTGATCCCAGCTACTCAGGAGGCTGAGGCAGAAGAATCGCTTGAACCCGCAAGGCAGAGGTTTCAGTGAGCCGAGATCATGCCATTGCACTCCAGCCTGGGCGACAAGAGCAAGACTCCATCTCAAAAATAAATAAATAAATAAATACATAATTAAAAAATAGAAATATATCCAAGTACTGTGTCACTTAGTTATAATTTATTGAATGCCCACTATGTACTAACTTTGATCTGGTCCATAATATCTCATTTAATATGCAACCTCGTATGTAGGCACAGGCCATGTGATTGGTAAAATAACTTACCAAATAAGACTGTAATTTCTAATTACAGTCACTCTGGCTTCAAACAATATGGTCTTTCTTCTGTGTCGGAATTCTTCATGCTGATAGTGCACTAGAGACAGTTGGAATCTCTGGCATAGGGTACAGATCGGCGAAAAGACTATTTCTAAATCTGAAAATCCACAGAGGCTGGACTGTTAAAATATTCCCTTAAAGGCAGCATACTTCTTTTTTAATTTCAAGAGAAAGACCGAGTGTTCTGTACATAGCTGGATAATTAGTACTGGGAGGGGTTCAGGGACTAACATGACACACTACCTGTAACACCTATATACCTATAAAATCAGCAATATATAACAATATAATATGGCTGTAAAATATTTACTAATTTTGTAAACATTGAATAAATGACCATTGTGTGCTAGACATTGAGATTTGTACCAGGGATAAAAAGACATGATCTTAGTTCTCAGTACACGGTACAGTGGCAAAACTGACTTTTTGAACCATCTCAGCAAAAAGAGAAAAAGTGAACTTGAAACATCCAGATCACAAGCTTGCTTGACAGATAGGCCCTGCATACTAGACAGCCCATTATCATTGCTTATAGGATTAGGTAAAAGAAGCCCCCTCCTAGAAAACCTTTCAAAACTTCTCCTCTTTTTAAACACTCTTTGTTTATGGTTTATTTCCTAATTCTTTGAGAAAATAGAGATAATCAGAATAAAACTTTCACAATGTCTTTCCACCTCATTTACCATCCTATGTGCTCCTAGGATTAGAGTTCACTCCATCAGCCAGGCGCAGTGGCTCATGCTTATAATCCCAGCACTTTGGGAGGCCGAGGCTGGTGGATCACCTGAGGTCACGAGTTTGAGACCAGCCTGACAAATATGGTGAAGCCCCCTTCTATTAAAAATACAAAAATTAGCCAGGCATATTGGCAGGCACCTGTAATCCCAGCTACTCAGGAGACTGAGGTAGGAGAATCACTTGAAGCCGGGAGGCAGAAGTTGCAGTGAGCCAAGATTGCACCACTGCGCTCCAGCCTGGACGACAGAGTGAGACTCCACCAAAAAAAAAAAAAAAAAAAAAAAACCAAAGTGAAAAGAAAAAAAAAGAATTCACCCCATCTACCCCAGTATATTACTAAAGTAGTTTACCCTCACCGTATATCATTAATAATTTTCTTTTTAATGCATTATTTCTACTCGTATATACAAACATGCTATCATTCTCTTAATATCCCTTTCAGCTATCAATTCTCTGTTCTCCTTTACAAGAAAACCTGTAGAAAGAAGTTTATACTCTGCCTTCAATTAGGCTCCTCCCATTTCCCCTTGGATCCACTCCAATAGGGCTTTTGCCTGTAACACTTAACTGAAATTGTTCTTATCAGATTTATGGAAGTCCTCCATGTTGCTAGATCTAATGATTAATTATTAACTGTCTTCCTTGATATGATAGTCTTCCTTGATATGATATTTAGCTGTCTTCCTTGATATGATATTTGACATGACTCATCACTCCTTCCTCTTGGAAATACATCCTTTGCTTGACTTCTGGGGCTTCCCCCTCTCTTCTTTTCTTATCTGTTTCCTTATCTGGTTATTCCTCATCTCCTTTCCTTCTAGGTGGTCTATGACTCAGTTTTTGGAACTATAATCTTTTGTATCTACTCATTGTTTAGTGATCTTATCCAGTAACCTGGCTTTAAATAGCATCTATATGTTGATGTCTCCCAAATTTCTATGTTGAGATTGGCCCTCTTCTATGAATTCCAGACCCACATATTTAAACCTCCCAACTCTTTTATATCCAGAATCTCCATGCAGAAACAGACATTTCAAATTTACACCTGCCCCAAAACCAAATGTATGAGACCCTCACCTAAACATGCTCCACTCACGGTCTTCTCCATCTCAGTTAGTGGCAACTGCATGCATTCAGTTGCTTGGGGAACTCTGACAAGGAATCTTTTAGCAAAACCTGTTGCTTCTGCTACAAAATATATTAAGAGTCTCTGCCAAGCCATCATTTTCTCTTCCCTGAATGATCGCCATTTTGTCATGATTTGTCTTTGTATTTCTATCTTTGTCAAATCTGGATCGATTCTGACACGCAACCAGAATGGCCCTGTTGTAACCTAAGTCTGATCTTCTCACTTCTTGGCTGCAAACCCTGTAATGGCTTCCCATTCTATTCAAAGCAAAATTGAAGACCTTTCAAGAGCCTAGAAAGTCATATTCCATCAGCCTCATTCATTGCCTCTCAAATCTCATCTCTTACTACCTCTCATCACCAATTCTGCTGCAGCCATACTTACCTTCTTGCTGGTTTTCTTCAACATTTTAAATATACTTAGAGCAATTATCTGTGTTGTTTCCACCTTGGAGATCCATCTAATCTATTTTCCGTCTCCCTCTCACTAAATTCCATTCATGAAGAGATTTTTACTTGTTCTATTCACACATTTAGAATGAATATACATTATAGTCACCTATTAATTTTTCTAACTAATGGAAGATGGATCTGAAGTGTGAGTAATGAGACAATTTTAGGTGTTTAAAAATTAAAATAGACATGATTTATTGAAGATTTAGAACATGCCAGGCTCTAGATGAAGAGTTTTACATTTACCATCTCCTTTAATCCTCACACCAGTCCATTGAGGTAAAACGGTTCTTCCCAAATTTTACAGGTAAAGAAATTAAAGCAAGAGAAGGTAAATAGTTTCCCCAAAGTCAAACAACATGTTGGCAGAGTTAGTATTTGAACGCAGCCATTTTGAATCTAGAGCTTATACTCTTAGTCTTAATGTTAACACTTGTCTTTCTACCAGGAACTTCATGAGTTTTGCAATTTGCCTGTGTCACATTTTATTCCATGGGATGCTATAGGTATTTGTCAACAAATGTAATTTATTTCCTGTACACATTACAAGCTCTCTGAGAGAGAGAGAGAGAGAGAGAGACTATCTTAGTTATCTTTGAATATACCTTATGTCCAGAGAATGATCTTACACACAGAAGGTACTCCTTAAATGTTGGATTAAAAAATAAGAAGAATAACGTGGCACAGTTTGATAATTGATTTGAATTAAAATAATAGTTTTGCATTTGATTCTAGAAAAGCAGGGAAGCTGTCCAATATCAATCCTGTTCCTTTCAGTTTATCCATAGAGTCAACTGCATGCTCAGAGTTAGAGAAAATACTTTCTCAGAATGATACCAAGTTTTTCTTCTTCCAAATGTTGTTTAGTATACACCTTTCTGCACTGTTCTGAAAAATAGAAGGTACTGATGTCAACAAAGCTGTAATTATGTAGATTTAAAACTTCATAATTAATTAACTTAGAGCAAAGCACTCATCTAGGTTTGTAAGATATCAAAAAAGATATTAACTTGTCTTTCATTAACTTGAAAAAAATTCCAGTTGTCAATAATAAGATGGTTGTCTCTATATACAAACTTTCTTTAAATATTAGAACCAGGAAAATAAGAGTTTCTAAAATTTTTAAATTAAAAATATAGAATCATCATACTTTTGTTTGTAAGTTTCCCACTCTGAGTTATACAATAGTTAAAGTTACCTCTTTTTCTGTTTTGGGCAGCTTTGAATTTATAGCTCTTAAAAGCTCCTAAAAGGATACAATTAAAATTTTAATGGGCATTTCAGCTAAGTCTTTTTGAATTTTGTATTAGATTTCCCTTTAGCCTTGGGTAAAGCCATAAAAAAATTGTCTGCTTAAAAATGTAATCATCACACAGGAACTTCCCAAAGTCAGCATCAAATAGAATAAAATATATTTTGTTAACGATACAATTCACAAAATTATCAGCCCTGCCACTCTCTGCCCTCCAGGGATACCTCTTCCTCCTACTACATGTACACAAGTCACTGGTGTTTGTTCTGTGTAATTTAACCTTCTGATTGCCTTGAATGCTTAATGAGCTAGATTACATGAAATGCTGTTTAGAGGGGTGTTGACTTCTGTTGGGATAGAAATCCCAGTCGTGAGCCAGAGCCCAAGGAAGGTCCACTCCTGATGGACGAACTAGAATCAAGAAAAGACAGCCTTGTTTGTTTTCCCTTCTAAAGGGATGCTTAGTAAATACACAGAGTCAGTGTTCAAAGATCGAGTTGAGAGGGAGCATCTGGGCCCCTTTCCAGGTGCAGTAGCCTCGTTTCTCCTTAAATGTCTTATTTCTTCCTCGACATATAATTTTAGGATTCATATTGAGTTATCATTAGTCTTTCACCTCCTACCTCAAATTGGTTGGTTTATCCTTTTACTAAAATCAGATAAGTTTCTTTTTCAAATTTGTCTTAAAGAAGGAAGCATATCTCCATCATGAACCTAGCACTTCACCTTTACAAAAACTCCCAGCAAGGGGCTGTGCCCTTTTAGAAAGAGATATAGAGGCCAGGCGTAGTGGCTCAGGCGTGTAATGCCAGCACATTGAGAGGCCGAGGTGGCGGGATAACTTGAGGCAAGGAGTTCGAGACAGCCTGGCCAACATGGTGAAATCCTGTCCGTACTAAAAATACAAAAATTAGCCGGGCATGGTGGTGTGTACCTGTTAGCCCAGCTACTCTGGAGGCTGAGGCAAGAGAATCGCTTGAACGTGGGAGGCGGAGGTTGCAGTGAGCTGAGATCGTGCCATTGCACTCCAGCCTGGGCAACAGAGTGACTCTGTCTCCAAAAGAAAAAAAAAGGAGAGATAGAGAAAAATGCTATTGGTGAATGCTTATCATTTTGTTGGCAATAATATTTGATAGTAGTTTTCTATTCTGGGATTAAACAATGACTTTTTATTGAGCATTTGTTAGATGTTAAAATTTGATGAGGCTTTGGGGTGAACCCCAATAAAAGCCCCAGATTTTTATAAGCAGTTCACAACTTCATTAAGATCTGGGAAAAAATGACATCATGTCTAAGAAATACCAAGTAAAAATTTAAAGGGCTGATTTTTTCACCTTGAGGTTTGAGAAGTAATCTTTGAATAAACTTAGTGTCCAGAGATAAAAAATGAGTGACTTCTAATAATAATTTTCAGTATTTAAAAGGGGTTTCTCCAGATAAATAGGAAGAGAACAATCCATATGTATTGTTCTGAAAACAAATTTCTACCAGCTAACTAGATTAATCTAAAAAAAAATTTGATATATTAAACTTATTTAATCCTTAGTGAAATTAATCTCCACTTCAGAGGACAGAAACCAGGGAGTCTGGTTTTTTAGGTGTCTTAGAGGGGAGGAATAAGCTGACCCTTTTTTAACAGACAGGCACTTGATGAATACATGTGTGTGGAGACTTCTAAGGGGCATATACAGCAGTGAAGCCATCGTTATTCACTGGAGCTTGTGTGAGCATTATTAATTCCACCCTACACAGAAGCTTCCCTGAAAACCGAAATCTGCCCGTGGCCGAACCATGTAAAATTCAGGAGTTTTATCAAGCATCATATCTTCTCTAAGATACATACTTCACAAGAGCAGAATGTTCATACCATGAGATTATTCTACCCTTGGTACAAGAGTAGAAAATTAGGGGATGATTATCTTGACTTTCAACTGTTCCTTTATTCTAATGCCTCTAACAAGGTGGTGTTTTTTTTTTTCTTTTACTTATTTGTTTTAAAAATCTTGTGTTAAGAGTACTTAATTGGGCTGAAGCATGTACTTTCGCTCTACAGGAATTGCATAGGCGATTTGTAAATTAGTCCAGCTAGCCCCCAAACAATTCTGAAACACTTGTCTTGTCAGACAAGACAAAAATTAAATAGATGTTATAAGGCAAAATACAACCAGAAAAAGAAAGATCTTTCTCTTCTGCTACATTTTGACCTCTGACAAAATTTTTTAAAAAAATGTTTAATCTCCAGTACCTAAATATACATGTTCAGCAAAACTTCGTTGGATAAACTAATTTACAGAAGGGAGAAAAATATGAAAAAAAATGCACAAGGGAAGATATTGTCTATTGTCCCATGAGTGTTTTAATATTTGTGTCGATAATATTTAATTAATAGATGCAAAAATCCCTTTATAGTCCTAAAACCAGAGGATATAATTGTTCATGCTTCATAAACATGTTTATTTTAGAGTTATGCTCAGTCTGTGAGAACACAAAGATACGAAGTCCTATTCAATCACACTTTTGATTCATATTTACTCAATTTATTGTCTTAACCTATTTCTCTTCATTGACACAGAAAAGGTCCAGTTTTAAACTTGCAAAGATAGCTGCAAATGATTAGTTATAATGACAAAGCTGAAATGTTTTTTGAAGAGATGAAGAAAAACCTAGTGATAGGATAGAATAGGTCAGGTAGGTAGAGGGAGAACTCAAACAAAACAAAACAAAACAACCAAACAAAAATCTCTCACCCAATTCCAGTTTCAGAAAGTGTGGAGCAGTTTATAACAATTAAAAACTATATGTAACTATATATACACACACATATATATATATCTACACACACACACGCACACACACACGTGTGCTTACACAGTTACATACAATTATTTGATCACACTGAGGAATGACCAAAAGCCAGCAGAATTTGAGAAGATTCAGCCCTTGAAAGAAGAGAAACATGGCCGGGCGCGGTGGCTCACGCCTGTAATCCCAGCACTTTGGGAGGCTGAGGCGGGTGGATAACGAGGTCAGGAACTCAACATCAGCCTGGTCAACATGGTGAAACCCCCCTCTACTAAAAATACAAAAAGTCGCTGGACGTGGTGGCACACATCTGTAATCCTAGCTACTTGGGAGGCTGAGGCAGGAGAATAGCTTGAACCCGTGAGGCGGAGGTTGCAATGAGCCAAGATTGCTCCACTGCACCCCAGGCTGGACGACAGAGCAAGTCTTCGAGAAAAAAAAAAAAAAAAAAAAAAAAGAAGAAGGAAAGAAAGAAAGAAAGAGTGAAAGAGAGAAAGAAAGAAAGAGGAAAGAAAAATGAAAGAAAGAAAGAGAGAGAGAAAGAAAGAAAGAAAAAAAAAGAAAGAGAAACACAGTAGGTGATCTTTGTGTTCACATTGTTTCTAACCTGAGGTTCCTGCTCATTCTGCAGTAGGGCTGGTGCAGGACAATTAGAACCTAAGCTGAGAGCTTCAGGACTGTCATCTTGAGGAGTGAGAAAACTGAGTTTAAAGCTGTCAGAGCAAATGAAAATTAGGGGTGAGGATTCTGGAAAAGATAAATTGATTAGGAGATGAGTCCCCAAATTTGTGTCTAAATTCTCCTCAAGTATTTGACCCACAAACTGTGAATATATGTGTGAGGCTCCAAACCGCCCACCAATAAGCAACAAACTGGAGGTCTAAAAAGAGATTTCACTTAAGGACCTCTGCATGAGAGACAGAATTTGATGTTGGGATCCTATCAAGTCAGAAGATTTGATTTGTTAAGGACACTTTAGTTTTTAGTTTTCTTAACGGAAGCCCAGGAAGATCATACCTTAAAAGTAATCACTACATCCTAGGACTAAGCATATGGCTAACACGGAAGACAAAGCTGAAATAGGTTCCCCCGCCCCAAATACAGACCAAGATGCCAAAACCAAGTGATCAGTCAGTAATTTCAGTCGCTGCTAGAATAAACCACTGCTGTTCAGAGGAGATTAACTGAATTCAGACTCTACAATGTGTTTTCAACAAAGTGAAGTATGCAATAAAAAGTAATAGTCTCTGGCCATAAAAAAGAATGAAATATCATTTGCAGCAACATGGATTGAACTGGAGATCATTGAATAAAGTAAGCCAGGCACAGAAAGACAAATATTGCATGTTCTCACTCATATGTGCAAGCTAAAAAAGTTTATCTCATGGAGATAGAGAATAGAATGATAGTTATTAGAGTCTGGGAAGGGTATGTGTGTGTGTGTGTGTGTGTGTGTGTGTGTATGTGTGCCTACTGGGGGTAAATGGTACAAACATACAGTTAGAGAGAAGGAATAAGTTCTAGTGTTCTAAAGCACAGTAGAGTTAGCAACAATATAGTTTATATTTCAAAACAGCTGGAAGAGAAGAATTGAAATGTTCCAAACACAAAGAAATGATAAATCATTGAGGTTACGGATTCCTAAATACCTTGACTTGATTCCTACACATTTTATGCATGTATCAAAATATCATATGTACTCATTAAATATGTGCAAATATTATGTATCAATAAAAATTTTTTAGAAATTTAGACATATTAAGAAACTAGCGTAGTTGAACCGTAGTCAAGAGGAGAAACAATTAATTGAAAACTACCTAGAGGTGTTGGTCTCCTTGTACTGGAATTAGCATACAAGTGTCTTAGAGCAGCTATTTTAACTGTATTAAAGTATGAAAGAAATATATGCTTATAATGAAGGAACAGATAATAAAATATCCACAGAAAAATAAATATTATAAGCAAGTGTCAAATGAATATCTTAAAACTGAAAACTAAAATGTTTAAAATAAAGAATATTTTATTGAATGGCTTCAACAGAAGACTAGAGGTGAGGGAAGAAATAACCAAAAAACTTTAAAACTGATTAACATAATATTCATTGTGAAGAAGAGAAATAAAAAAAAATTGAAGACAGAATTATGTTTGGCAATACCAAACGACTTACAAAAAATATAATTTAAAAAATGGAATAACTTTAAAATGTAATAATTCTAAAAGGAGAGAAGAAAGAGAACAGGCAAAGAACACATTTGAAGAGCTAATGCCTGAAAAATCCACAAATAAATGAAAGGTATAATCTTACAGATTTAAGAAGCACAAATAGCTCCACACAGAATAAATACAAAGGAACCACACGTAGGTATATCATAGTAAAACTGCTGAGGACAAAAGAAAAAGAAAAAATCTAGAAAGCAAAAAAAAAAAAAATGGCACATTATATTAAATAAATAATATTGACTTCTGATCAGAACAAGGGAACCTGGAAACTAGGCAAACATGATATATAAACTGTTGAAAGGGGAAAACCCAGGCCTGCCAATTCTGAGTTCTATATCTTGAAAGTATAAGTCAAGAATGAAGGCCAAAAATAGATATTTTTAGATAAATAAAAAATGAAAAGACTTGTTTCTAAACTGATGTGTACTAAAAGAAATGTAAAAGCAATTATTTAGACTGAGGGAAATAATTCTAGATGGAAATTTGAATCTTCAGAAAGAAATGAGGGATATGGCAATGATAAATATGCATATAAATATGAGCTTAATTTTTATCTTACTTCCTGTATGATTATATAAAAATTTATATACAATTTTATAAGACATATTTCTCTATACTATCTTTATATAATTTAAATGGCTTCTTAAAGCAAAATTTATAAGTTTTATTTGGGAGTTTGTAATGTAAGTTGAGGTAAATCATGAAAAATTACATTAAAAAGAACCAAAGCACAACTGCAAGATTCTTTTATATGAAGTTGGATAATTGTAACTCTAAGTAGTTTGAAAAGTTAATGATTTGGATTTTAATCTCTACATCAAGCTCACTAAAAGCAATAGAAAAAAGGATAGATTAAAAGTCATTAGATAAATTAAAGTAGAATTCTAAAATATATTGAATTAACAAAAAAAAGGGCAAGAAATAGGAATGGGGAACAAAAAAATTGGAAACACAGAAAACAAATAGAAACTTGTAGCTATATCTCAATTGTTATCAGTAATTACACTGCATGGAGATGGACTAAACATTGTAATTAAAGGACGATATTATTAGAGTTGAAAAAGAATCATGTCAATTCTAATCCACCAACAGCACACAACACACTTAAATGTGAAGAAAATGAGAGTTTAAAATAAAGAATGGAAGATATATGCTATGTTAGCAATAACCATAAGAAAGCTGGAGTGGCTATCTTAATATAAGATAGACTTAAGACAAAGACTTACAAGAGATTAAAAAAAAGGACACTTCATAATGATGAAATGTTCAGTCCTTCAGGAATCTATACTAATCATAAATACGTATATGGCTAATAACAGAGTTTCAAAATAGTTCTGGGAATATTGATTAAACTGATAAAAGAAATAGAAAAATCCATGTATTTCATTGGAAATTTTAACATTCATCTCTCAGTAACTGACAGAACTGGACACAGAATCAGTAAGGCCATAAGTGCCCTGAACAACACTAGGCACTTCTTTTAACTAATTATTATTTATAGAACGTTATACCAGAATACATGTTCTACTTGAGTGTACTTAGTATGCTTACCAAAATAGACCATGTTCTAGGTTATAAAAGAAGTTTCAATATGGCAAAAATGTTTGAATATTTCAATATGCTAACAGAGCGAAATTTTGCAGACTATATCTTCTGATCACAATGAAATTAAATGACAAATTAGTAACAATAAGATATCTGTAAGTCCTCAATAGACCAAAGAATAAATTACAAGGGATATTTAAATTAATTTTACCAAATTATAATGAAAAGATAAAAATCAAAATGAATAAAATCTACAGGAAACTTTATAGCATTAAATGTTTATTATATTTGAAAACTGAAAATATCTAATATCAAAGATCCATAGGTATACTTGACGAAGTTAGAAGAAGAGCAAAGTAAAACCAAAGTTATCAAAAATAAGGAAGTAATAAAGATTGGAGTAGATATCCATGAAATAAAAAACAAAAAACTTCCGGCACAGTGGATGATACCTGTAATTCAAGCACATTGGGAGGCTGAGACAGGAAGATGGGTGAGGCCAGGCATTCAAGACCATCCTGGGCAATGTAGTGAGACCCTCATCTCTACAAAAAATAAAATATTAGCCAGACGTGGTGGTGCACACCTGTAGTCCCAGCTGCTTGGGAGGCTGAGATGGGAGGATAGCCTGAAGCCAGGAGGTTAAGTCTGCAGTGAGCCATGATTGCACCACTGCCCCCACCTTAGGTGACAGGGTGAGACCCTGTCACAATAAACAGATAATAAGTAAATAATAGAGAAAATAACAGAATTTTGTCCTTTATTGTCATGACAGCATAGATGCACAGATATTAAAATGTACTAAGGGAATGTTATGAACAATTATATGCCCCTAAATTTGGCAACTCAGACAAAATGACTAAATTCCATGAAATTAAAAACTTATCAAAAACTGAAAAAAGATTAACAAAATATAAAAACTCATATGTTCATTAAAATAATTCAATTATTTATCAAAAATCTTCCCATAAAGAAAATTCCAGGTCCAGGTTGCTTTAGTGGTGACTTTTACTGCATATCTAAGAATGTTAAACTACCAATCTTACATAAATACTGAGAAAGTAGAGTAGAAAACACCAAGTTGTTTTATTAGATCATCAAAATACTAATATCAAAGATGGACAAAGATATTTCCAAAATAAATACACTGCACACAAATATCCCTCATGAACATAGTCGCCAAAATTTAAAAAATTGCAAGTTAAATCTAGCCATATATATATATAAAAGATGAGGTCATATTATAGGTCGTGGGACATATTTTAGAAAAGCAAATTTGGTTTAGTAATAAAAAGACAATCAATGTAATTTGGCATATTAACAGAAAAGAAAAATCATATGGGCATCTCATTAGATGAAGAATAAAAGTTGGCACAATCCAGCACTATTGCAGGAAAACCTCTTAGCAAAACTAGGAATCGAAGAAAGCTTTTATACTGGCTATTTAGCTAATGCAATAAGACAAGCTAGGGAGAAAAAAAAGGCATATGTACTAAAAATGAAAAAAAATTTCTTAATTTTCAGATGACATAATCATCTACATAGAAAATCCCAAAGGGAGATGCATTAATGTTATAAAAATCACCTATATATTTTCATAAGAAGAGTTTGCAAATAGGAGAAAACTGGAATTGGCTGTAAGGGGGCAAACGGAATGAGGAGAGTAGAGCAGAAGAAGGTCAACAGAAGGGAGATATAGACCAACAAGAAAAAAGCTGGATCCTAAAGATAAAGTTGACACCTTCAAATTTTCACTTATTTTTAGACCTAATATTTTTTCTTCATCCCTGTTTCTTCCAGTCCTGTCTAATTTAAGGGAAAGTTGATGTCTTTATTAGAAGCATTCTATGTTTCCAGTGAAATTATAAATCTCACAAAGGCAGAGGTTATGCCTATTTTACGTACTTTCCTATGACCCAATAGCAGCCACAGCAGCTGCATGGTAGATACGTAACTCATTTCTTCATTGCCTAATGCATTTATTCCTCAAATATTGAATGAGTGCTTACCATGTGTCAGGCATGCAGTGAGCAATAGAAAGCCTCAGCTTTCACAGAGCTTAAAAAAAGTGAAATAGGGAAAGAGAAGAAAACAGCAATAATTCAAATAAAATGTATATTATTACATATATATTTATTTTTAATTGTTTAAATTTCCATTTTTATTATAAATTCAGTGGGTACATGTGCAAGTTTGTTACAAGGGTATACTGTGTGATGCGGAGGTTCAGGCCTCTATTGATCCCATCACCCAGATAGTACCCAATAGAAAGTTTTCAGCCCCTGGCCCCCTTCTTTTTATATTTTTATACATATTATTTCCACAGGGTCTCAGAGTAATGATGTAGTATAGGCAGAGTGAAGTGATATCTCAATTTTGTAGATAAGGAAACTGAAGAACGGAAAGACAGTGGATTGCTAAGAGTCCTACAATGATGTAGCAAGGTCATACATCTAGGTCTTCAGGGAGGAAATCTCATTTCCATTCTTCTTCCTTTAAAGCAGGGCAGAGGAAGGATGAAATAGACAAGCCCTACAATGTAGGATTTATGAAGGTTGCCACCCTCTTTTTCTAAGCATAGAAAAAAATGGGTGCTCTGAGCATACGCTCATTGTTCCACAGCGGCAGCTGTGGCTGCTAAAGGACGATGCCTTGTTAAAAGGAGAAAGAAGCATGGCTGCTTTGACAGAAATGTTCTCTTGTGGCTTGCAGAGGATCAGATATACATCATGCACTGTTATTTATTTATCATATCTTAGTCATCGCCCTCAGTAGCACAAATGCGAAATAGCAGTTTCCCTTTCCCCTGGGAAGGCCAAGCCTGATGAGTCAATAATTAAAAACTGCCTTGACAGCTGACACTTGTGCCTCCCTGGAAAGCTGCAAAAGGGCAAGGGAAACAAAGAAAAGGTTCTTCTTATAAAGTCAAACCCAACTTTGTCAATTGACAGAAGGAGTTACATGCAAGTGAGAGGGAGAAAGACCAGAGGGGACGCGTGGTGGACTATGAGCTTGATGTGAGTCAGGAGTGCAGTCATTTCCTGAGATGGTAAGTATGACATGAGAATATATGATCACAGCAGTGCTGCAAGAGGACCCCATTAGAATATTGGGCACTAGGAGAGGATATATAGTTCTAGATTCTACAGTTTGAGTTAGGAGTAAAACTCTTAGGGAAGTTTCTAATGATCCACCTGAAAAATAACAAAAGATAAATGGAGCAAAAAGGTGCACTATTTAAATTGAAAAACCAGAGTAAACAACATCAAAACCCAGGAAAAACTGATAGGCATTCATTTCCACAGGACATTAGAGGAAGAATGGGGCCTATGTTGAAGCAAAGGAGTACCAAGATAGACCAAAGCTAGCTAAAGATTACATTTGCAGTTTGGTTAAACAGCAGCAGATTACCAGGGATGATAGTACCATTTTCACCCAAAGAATGATTTGATAATTACCAATGAGAGTAATTACCATAATTACTGGATCTGGACAGAGTGGGTGGTAGTAAATGGCAGGGCATTGGAAGGCTCTTTCAAAGCCTCAGAGTCCACTTTCATTTTTTCAGCTCCCAAGGAGGCAAGAATTCCCTTCTTGGCTGATGCTCACTGTAAGGTGTCATCCATGTTCACTTCATTTCCACAAACTTCCAGAAACTAGAAAGTGGTGCCGATTTAATGTAACAATATCTTCATATGGCTTTTTGTCCTCCTTCTTCTAGTTATTAAGAAAAGTATCCAGAAGAATACCGGTAACCTTCTCAAAAAGCATGCTTTTTCCATTTGTATTTTTCTTATTTTTTCCCCTAAGGCTTCATAAATGTCTTGTACGAAATTTTAATCCTTTTTATCATTCTTTTAGACAAAGAGAAGAAAAAAATGCCAAAATTTATTAAAAGTTTCAATAATGTAACATAAATGAAAAAGGAAGCCAGCTGCGGTGGCTCACGCTTGTAATCCCAGCACTTTGGGAGGCCAAAGTGGGCAGATCACTTGAGATCAGGAGTTCCAGACAGCCTGATCAACATGGTGAAACCCTGTCTCTACTAAAAATACAAAAATTAACTGGGCATGGTAGTCAGCACCTGTAATCCCAGCTACTCAAAAGGTTGAGGCAGGAGAATTGCTTGAACCAGGTAGGCAGAGGTTGCAGTAATCTGAGATTGCACCACTGCACTCCAGCCTGGGTGACAGAGCCAGACCCCGTCAAAAAAAAAAAGGAATTACAGTGGGTCCTCTGTATCTGTGGATTTCAAATTTGCAGATTCAACCAACCATGGATCAAAAATATTCAAGAAAAAGAACAACAAAAAATAACAATACAATAAAAAATGAAAATAAAAACCAATACAGTATAACAACTGTTTACATAGCATGTATGTAATAGGCTCGCTTGCATGATGCACAGCAAGCCAATATATTGAGACACTGGAGATGGCAGCAGAGGTAGAGTTTGGTCATTATACAGCAGCCTAACGAGGAGATGGGAGGAAACCTCAAATCTACCTCCCCAAAAAGTTTGGGTCTAGGGATTTTAAGTAGTTTGCAGTAGCCCAAGGTATGGGGATCACTGATTGATAGGAGTGCAAGGTAAAGTCATGGAATGGGGAGATGAGGAAACTGCACTCTCCTGCTGATTGGGTTTCTCTGTGGAAGTCTTTAAATTGGTTGGCATCAGCCTTTCCACTGGAATTTAGGATCTAAAGAACATCTTAAGCAGTTCTTAAACAAAATGCCGTATGATTCTTATGTCAATGTTTCTATTTATAGGAACAACAAGGATGCAAATCAATTCTTAAACAAAAGCCTTAGGATTCTAACATCGAAATCCTATCTACAGGAGCAATGGGGGTGCAAATGGTCGGTATCTAGTGCTACCTGACTTTCAGTTACAGGGAAGTGGGCCAGAGTACAGCCTGATTAATGCCTAATTATTACTGTAGTTCCACCCAGAACCCAGCATTTAGTTCTTGTTAACCCTATGAGGGTGGTTTCATTTACATTCTATTAGGTATTTAATCTAGAAATGATTTAAAGTATAAAGAGAATGTGTGTAGATTGCAAATGCTGCACTATTGTATATCAGGACTTGAGCATTCCTGGATTTGGATATCTGCAGGAGGTTCTGGAACCAATCCCCCTCAGATACTGTATTTGAACTTATTAATTTCTTCATAACACTGGCCTTAAACATCTTCCATCTATAATTTGTAGGGGAGAGGACCGTGAAGGAGAGGATAAAAACCAAACTAAATATAAAGGTGCCATTTAGCCACCCAAGCTAGGGAAGAGGAGCTCCTTGGAGAAATACCAGCCTTAATGGTCCCCAAAAGTTTAATGCAGACAAGTGGAACTACAAACCAGGGACACTCAAGAGCCAGCATGAACAGGAGGCAGGGCTGGCAGCTGCACCTGTGCCCTGATTTCAGGATCCTCGAAAATCTCTTTGCATTCCCAAATGTCTTTTACAATTTCTTCTGTTGCCCTAAATTCCACTGTTAGAACTTTTGGCATTTGGCATAACGGTTTGGCCATTGTGATGGAGTTTTGTGGAATGTGATATTTCCTAGGGTCACAGGATGGGTCCTTACACAAAAACATGAATTAGTTGGCCAGGTCAGATCCATTCCTTACAGCTTATTTGGCTAATCAGTTGAAAGTGTAAGGAGAGCATAACATGAGACAGCAGAGACACAGATAAAAGCAAAGTAGAAATAAGAGTAAATATTGGGAATGATTTTTAAATCTATATTTTTATATCAAGCCAAGTCAGAGTGAAATGTGTATTGATGCTGTGATTTGTATCTAGTTTATACTTTGAGTCTGAAACCCTGGTGAAGAGAAGAGATGCCAAAAGCTTGGAGATAAATGAGCAAAATGATGTCTCTGGTTTCAGGAAGATAAATTTCAGCAAATTGACTATTAAACAGTAAAAATAATAAGCTGATTCTTTTGTACAGCTTTATCGAGATATGATTCACAAACCATACAATTCACTCATTTAAAGTGAACAGTTCAATGGCTTCTGGTGTTTTTATAGATTTGTACAGCCATCACCACAATGCATTTTGCAATATTTTCATTATTTCCCAAAGAAACTCCACACCATATCCCTTGGCATCATCCCTCATCAGCTCAGTCCTGCAGCCCCAAGCAGCGCATAATCTAATTTCTGTCTCTGTAGATTTACCTATTATGTACATTTGCATATCAAAGGAATTTAAACTGATTATTAATAATTATTTCATTTTTCAAGAATACATTTTGTCAAAACATACTGACTTCTTTTTTGATTAAATTACAGTAATTGCCCTTTAAAATGTTATACAAACAATATATTTAAATATCAACAAAGATACTGCTTTCCTAGAAAAAATATTTTAAAATACTCCAGCCAACCAAAAAAGCAGTTGACAAAAGAAACTCAAAAATGAACAAGTTGTGGTATAAAATGACTGAGGTTATGAACAATAGCAGATGCATATAGAATTAATAGTCATTACAATGTTCATAAAATATGGCAAATGTTTAAAACACTTCTTTAAAGATGATATTTGGTGAATAATACATGATTATTCATAAAATATGAATCCAAAGTTCCAGTTCATAACAACAAAACTAATAATGGAGGGAGAACAGAAGAGGAAACAAGAACAGTTAATGTTGTATGTTAAGAGTTAAGATACCATTACCATCACTGCTACTGATAGTTAAAGAAAAAAGTAGGTTCAACATGTTTTATATAAACTTAAAATTTTGTAGAATAAAAGGTGAATGTACATGTATTCCCAATTATGGAGAAAGAAAAATGTCAAGGAGAAATGGTACTTTTAGAAACGATTTTAAAATAGAGATCTTCAGGAAGTATAATTGAATGGTCTTAATCTCCTGTTCCCAGGTGCAGTTCACATTATTATTTGTTTAAATTTCTTCCTAGACGGGCAGAGGATAATTCTGTCTTGCTCATAGATGTATCATGTACAACATGTGGCATCTTATAAAGGCATTTTAAGTGAATAAATAAATGAATACACTCTTGATTATAAAACACAATGAGCCAGTACGATTTTAGAACAAATATATCAATTCATCCATTATATGGAATATACAAGAATCTATTAAAAGTCATGTTTTAGTGAACATTTGATGTCATGGACAATGCTCATGACAAAATATTAAATGAAAATACAATTCAACAATTCAAGTTTATAGTAATAATGCACGTGAAGAAAGAGAGAGAATGCATGAGAGAAAGAGAAAGAAAAAGGGTTGGAAGAGAGAGGGAGATACTAGAAATAATTCTAGTTAACTGGCTATTTCTGGGAAGTTAAAATGAGTGTTATATAAATTTATTTGCACTTTAAAACAATTTCCTTTAGTATATTGAAAATGTTATGTCTTATTTGTTCTAGTGATTATCTTTTTATTTTTACCTTTTACAGCACCTTTAATTCCCCTTTTTCTTACATTTGTCACAGTCATGGATAGTTTAATAACGGGGATACAGTCTGATAAATGTGTTGTCAGGCAACTAAGTTGTTGCATGAACATCATAGAGTGGACTCACACAAGCCTGCATGGTGTGGCCTGCTACACACCTAGGCTATACGGTATAGCTTATTGCTCCTGGGTCGAAAACCTGTAAAACATGTGAGTGTACTGAATACTGTAGGTGATTGAACACAATGGAAAGTATTTGTGAATCTAAACATAGAAAAGATACTTTAAAAATACAGTAATATAATCTTATAGGACCACTGTTATATATGAGATATGTTGTTCACTGAAATGTCATCATGTCATGTGTGTCTATGGTTGGTTTGTCAGCGTTAAATGATTATCTCTTAATTTCCACTCCAACAATCAATTAACTTATTTTTAAATTTTCACTCCTTTTTTGATTTTTTAAGTTGAATTCTTTATTCTTTGTGAAATCATATCTATACAATATTTTCCATCATTTTCATCATCCTTGTTTTCATTTTACATTTATAATTACATATATTAAATGCTCACTGTCAGTCCTTTCACCCCAAATTTCACAGTATCTTTTGGTTGGATAAAGATCATTCTCTCGTAGTTTCCTCTAGAAAGACAATTGTGAACAGGCTGAGTCCTTTCTGGTATTAACTCATTATGTGAGTTTATTAACATTTGAACAGAAGCTTAGTTGAGTAAAATATCTTTGGATCATTCTTTCCATGAGTTCCTTAAAAATGCTGCTACAGGCCGGGCATGGTGGCTCACACCTGTAATCCCAGCAGTTTGGGAGGCCGAGGTGGGCGAATCACCTGAGGTTGGGAGTTTGAGACCAGCTGACTAACATGGAGAAACCCCATCTCTACCAAAAATACAAAATTAGCCTAGCGCGGTGGTGCACACCTGTAATCTCAGCCACTCGGGAGACTGAGGCAGGAGAATCACTTGAACCTGGGAGGCGGAGGTTGTGGTGAGCCGAGATTATGCCATTGCACTCTAGCCTGGGCAACAAGAACGAAACTCCATCTCAAAAAAAATAAATAAATAAAATAAAATAAAAATGCTGCTACAAAATTGACTTGTTTGTTGATTTTGACAGATCTGATCCCATTGTTATTTTCTTACTTTGGTCTTTCAGTGAGCAAGACTGGAGAATTTTTTTTCTTTGTCTGTAAATTATAATAGCTTTACAAGGGTATGTCACAAAATTCAGGAAATTCCAACTCAATTATTCCAGGAACCCAGTGAACCTTTTAGTATGTAGATGTTAAGTCTTTTAGTTCAAGAAACTTTTCTTTGATTACAGTTTTTTTTTTTTCCTAACTCAATTCTATTTAGGAGTAATTTACATACATTAAGATTCAACTGTTTAAAATGAGAGTTTGATGACTTTTGATAGATGTATATGTTTTGTTACCCAGGTAAACACTACCATATCAAGATATAGGACTTTTATGCCTCAAGGAAATAACCTTCCACTCCATTTCAGTTAATCCCTTTCCCCGAGCATCTATCTTACCATCCATGCGCTAGCCCCAAGCAATCACTGATTTGATTTCTATCACTACAGGTTAGACTTTTCTGGAATTTCATATAAATTAATCATACAATATAAACATATTGTATGTGATATCATACAGGGTTCACGTATTGTGCCTAGTTTCTGTTTTATCTTGCTTCTCTTTCTCAGCATGATTTTGGAATTTATCCATACTCTTTTATGTGTTCGTAGTTTATACCTTTTTACTGACATGTAGTATTCCATTTTATGTATATACCACAAATTTAAGAATTTAGCCATTGATAGATACTCGTGTTGTTTTACATATTAGCTGTTGGGAACAAGCCTTCTGTAAACATTTGTGAACAAGTTTTTTGGTGTACCTATGTTTTTGTTTCTCTTGGACAAATAAGAGAGGAATTGCTGGATCATGGGGTAAATGTGCATTTAATTTTTTTTTTTTTTTTGAGATGGAGTCTCGCTGTCTCCCAGCCTGGAGTGCAGTGGCGCGATCTCGGCTCACTGCAAGCTCTGCCTCCCGGGTTCACGCCGTTCTCCTGCCTCAGCCTCCCGAGTAGCTGGGACTACAGGCGCCTGCCACCACTCCCGGCTAATTTTTTGTGTTTTTAGTAGGGACGGGGTTTCACCGTGTTAGCCAGGATGGTCTCAATCTCCTGACCTTGTGATCCACTCGCCTCGGCCTCCCAAAGTGCTGGGATTACAGGCGTGAGCCACTGCGCCCGGCCATGTGCATTTAATTTTATGAGAAACTGCCAAACTGCTTTGCAAAGCTCTTGAACCATTTTATATTACCAACAATAGCATATGAGTGTTTTGTGTGCTCTACTTCCTTGCAACACTGTATATTCATTTTTTTTGTTTGTGTGTTTTTTACTTCAGCCATTGTACTAGTTGTGTAGTAGTAGCTAATTGTTATTTTCATTTGAATTTCCTTGATGATAAATGATGTCGAACACCTTTTTATGTGATTATTGACTTCATATAGCTTCTTTGGCAAAGCTACCGTTTAACTCTGTTGCCAGTTTTGGGAAAACCTGTTTGTCTTAATATTATTAATCTATAAAAGTTTTAAAATAATATTTTCTGAAAATAACTTCTTTATCAGATATATATATATAGTGAATATTTTTATCCTCATCTGTGATAGCCTGTCAATTTTCCTAGGAGTAACTTTCAAAAGGCAGGCATTTTAAAATTTGATAAAATTCACTTTATCGATTTTTTATTTTATTCTTCTTGTTTTGTAGGTTGTGTCTAGAGAATGTGAGCTTACCTAACCCATGGTCAGAAAGATTGTCTCCTATGTTATCTTCTAAAATTTTTATAGTTTGAATTTTATAATAGATCTATACATTATTTTGAATTAATTTTGTCTATGATGTGAAGTTCATTGAACATTTTTACAGATGGATGTCCAGTTGTTCAAGCACTACTGGCTGAAAAGTTAATCCTTTCTCTCATGGAATTACCTTGGTGCCTTTGTTAAAAATCAATTGCTCGTAAATGTGTGGATCTATTTCTGGACTCTCTTTTCTGTTTCACTAATCTAAATATTTTTTCCTTAGGCCAAAATTCACTCTATTACTCTTGCTTTAATATGTCTCAAAATCAAGTAGTCTATCAATTAACTGTTCTTCCCTATCTAGCGAGTTATTACTTTCTTTATGTTATAGGATTTTCAGTTATATAATGGCATTTCATCTACTGATGGTCCTTATTTGCTGACTCACTTTTATCATTTTTCCTCTAATTCTTTGAATATTTATCATTTAATTCTTTGAATATATTTGTAATATAAGCTTTGAAGTTTTGATCTACTATATCCCACAGTGGCTCTTGTTCAGAATGTTTTCATTGACTGATCTTTCTCCTCTGTATAGGTCATACTTACTTTTTATTTTTATTTTTTTCACGTCTCATAATTTTTCATTGTTAAGTAAATATTGTAGATAATATAATATAGTAATGCTGTTATTTTTTGGGGGGAGTGTTGGCTTTTTATTCCAGTAGTTAATTTGCATGGACTCAAACTGAAAATTTATCTCCCTCACAAAAGGAAGAAGTTGATATCTCAGTTTTGCCCTTAGGATTTCCATCTAATGCTTTTAAGCTACGTACACTTAGTGGTCTTGTGTGTGTTTTCATAATTGGTCGTCAGCCAAGGAATTAGGCAAGCTCTAAGCTCTGCCTCCTCAACTCAGTTTAGCCCACAGGACTCTGCTACCCCAAATGGGAATAATTATAAGGCTCACCTCATGTATTCTCTTTCCTTCATAGGTCACAGGTCACAGTCCTTCACTACCTGATCTCCAATGTTGGAAAACAATTCTTGTTTACATTTTCTTCAGTGTTGTTGAGGCAGGATTGCTAGTTTGAGCCTTGTTTATTCATTGTGGCCAAAAGTAGAACTCTGGATTACAATTAAATGTACAGTCTTTGTTACATTGTTTAATAATATTCTTCAGGGACTCCAGTTGCTCTTATGTTAGATCTTCTTTGCCTGTATACCATTTTAATCCCTTTCTTTCTGACTCTTTTTTTGTCCTTTATCTCCTCTTTTTTTTCATTACTTTTGTTAACCTGTCCCTATTTAATTCTCCCTATCAGTTTTCATTTAACTCTATTCTTGATTGGCTTTCACCTTAATTTTCATGTATGTCTTTTTCTTTAACTTTTAGTAACTGCAGTCAGTTCATTTCCTTTTTTGCTGTTTTATCTATTTTTGTTTTTAAATTTTGAATTATATAAGCATGATCTTGAAATGATTTTTTGTAGGATATTTTATTTAGTTTGAGTGTTGTGCTGTAATTCTTTTCTACTTTAAGATTGTTTTTTGGGGGAGATTTTTATCACATACATTGTTTATCATTTTCTGTTTTTCTTATATAGTATCATTATATAGAAATAGGTTAATTTTATTCTATCCTTTTGATAAATTGTGTTTGTGTTTCAAAACCACTTTTTGTTCTGTTAGTTTCATAAAGTTACTTTTTTAATGAATAACTTTTATGTTAGTGGTGATGGTGAGGGAAAAGAATTTATGTGTCTTGTTTCTTTTATTTTTTCAAGAACCTTATTTTTTTCCTCTTAATTCCTGATTTGGCTTCACTACTACAGCTTAAAAGGATGTCTCCCCCTTCCTACTTACTTCTTCTCCCCCTAGATATGATGTTTTCCCATGACTGCCATCTCAGACATATATATTTTCAAATCTTTTAACTATAGCTTGTACTTTCAACGATCAGGTTTCTGACCTGTGTTCAGTGTTGGATTTTTCTTTGCATGGTGATTTTGTGTTTGCAGTGTATATATTTCTTTTTCTCTGTTCCACTTTTCCATGCAGTCTCTTTAGACTCAGCACCGTTCCCCACATCCAATGTCTTGAAGTGACAGTGAGAAGTCTAATGGTATCTCTGTTGACATTTAATGTTGATTTGTCTATGTACAGGTGATTTAAAGCTTGTGTTCTCTAACTTGTAATAATGTTGAAGCTATGTGTTTTATGTGAATTTTATTTGCACTTCTTTGTTCATCTGTATGTTATTATGCAGGCTATGTGGACCATTTCTAATTTAGACAGCCACCTTTATAATAGGGTTAACTGGCATTATCTATATTTTTAGTGTTTTCAAAGTTTTTGTCCAGCCTGGAGTGCAATGGCATAAACGTAGCTCACTGCTGCCTTGAACTGGGGGTCAAAGGAGCCTCCCTTCTCAGCCTCCTGTGTAAATGGGACTACAGGTGCACACCATCACACCTGGCTAATTTTTATAGGTTTTTTTTTTTTTTTTTCTTTTTTGGTAGAGACTGAGTCTCACCATGTTGCCCAGCCTGGTCTTGAACTCATGAGCTCAAATGATACTCTGACCTTGGCCTCCCAAAGTGCTGGGATTACAGGTATGAACCACCACGCCCTCCAATACTTACAAACTTTATAATATGTTTAATCGAGTAGTTTCTCAAATTTCAGCAAGATACTTATTAAATTATCTCAAGTCATTGCAACATTGTGAATAAGATAAATAAATGAATCCTAGCTGACAAAAATAAGGTAAATTTGAAGCATTTAAAATATTCACACATAAAAATACAGAGTTTAAAATCATGTCAACCATGAAAGAAGTTTAAAATTGAAGATCAAAGGCTTTTTTTATTTCTGGCTCTGTTCTATCTGATGTTTTAATCAATAACTTGAGTAAAGGTTTAAAAGGCATTTGTTTCAGATTTTTAAATGAGAAAACTTGGAAAAGGTATCAATAGTTTGATTATAGCAATAACATTCAAAAAGAATTTTAAGAGGATGGAAAAAATGGATTAAAACCCACCAAACTAACTTAGCACAATGCTTGTAGATAAAGAAATCAATTGCATGAATTTAAAATGTGATGAACCTGGCTGTTAGAAAATCATGTGTAAAATATCTGATGTTTCTAGTTAACTGTGAACACAATAAAAATCAACAATGTCATACATCTGTACGAAAAGGCTAATACAGTATTAAGTTTTGCTAGTAGGCTATTGTGGGCTGAGCACGTATGAAGGGCATTTGAGTATGGATTTTGCTAGATATCCAAAGATTTTGAAGCCATGTCATTAAAAAATCTTTGTGATTTGTTAAGTTTAGTTTGGGGGTTGATAGCTTATGATACTTGAGAGGGAGTAAATTAATTCAGTGGTGGCTCTTGAGGACAGGCATAGGACTAACAACTGGAGATGATTATGATAACTGATTTATGCTTAGTATAAGCAAGTGCTGCTAAATTATTAAATTAACTCAATCACAATAAGAATGTTGTGTGAATTCCATAAGCTCCCATCACTGTAGATTACTAAACAATGGCTGCTTATAGTTAGTAGAGCACATGCCTGCTTAATGTGGGAGGTTGCACATAGGTGGCTTCTAAGATCTTTTTCAACTTTAAAATTATTCAAGTTGATGAGACTATATGTTTACATAAAATAGAGAATAAAATAAAAAAAAGTGTTTGGAAGTCTATACATAAACCTAGAAATGAAACTGGTAAGAAATTGCTACCTTCCTACTTCCTTTCTAGTTGCATAGGCAGCTGTGGTCAAACTTCTTAGACATTCAGAAAGTCACTCATAAAATTAATGGAAGAAGATATTTCAGTTTAGCTTCAACCTGGAAGTTGCTACACATGCAGAGGCCAATAGGGATAAAATGAATTCCTAACAGAGATAAAATGCCAGCTTTTCCCTCCAGAAGAACACATATCAGAACTTTCAGGAGAGATAATGTATGACAGTGTAGACCTGGCTAAAGGAGAGATGCCATGTTTGGGATTATAATTACCTGTAGAAGAGATTTTCAGATGTTTTTTTCTTTCTTTTTTTGTAGAGACAGGGTTTTGCTCTGTCACCCAGGCTGGCATGCAGTGGCATGATCATAGTTCACGGCAACTTTGAACTCCTGGGCTCAAGGAATCCTCTGCCTCAGCCTTCTGAGTAGCTGGAACTGCAGGTACATGTCACTGCAACTGGCTAATTTATTTTATTTTGTTTTTTTGTAGAGATGGGGTTCTCACTTTTTGACCAAGGCTGATCTTGAGCTCCTAGCTTTAAGTGATCCTCCTGCCTTGGTCTCCCAATGTGCTGGGATTACAGGTGCGAGTCACCATGCCTAGCCTAGAGTGTTTGTTTCTTTGAAAGAGCAAGAGCTTCTTGGAATGTTATATATTACTAACTAGATAATTAGAATTGTAAAATAAAGTTGCCAAGGGCTTATTGCTTCATCTGAACTTTTAGAAAGTAGAGATAAATTGAAAATGTTATGCAATTGCCTGTCAAAAACTGAAAAATCTGAGATTTTATCCTACTTTTAAGCACGTAAGCAATTACCTTGCCACAGATTCATGAATTCTGCCAAAGACACATGACATCTGGGTTAGAGACAAAGGACAGTGAATTACTCACAGCACTAGCAGTAGCTAAAGAACCAATCTTTTCTTGCACTAGAACCCTAATCCTCAATTCTCACCGGGTGAAGCGAAGAAGGCCAGGTGACACCTGTACGTGTAATGGATTGCATCACAGAAGATAAAACCTGGAACACACAGAAAACCTGAATTTTTTACACTAAGAAAATCTGCTCTTTGGCCTGGAGGAAGACATTATCTCTATCTTCCAAGGATGTTTATTATAGAAATATTCTTGAAAATATAGCTCAGAACAAAAGCAGTTAGTGCCTCTGTTGCAAGGCATGCAGAATAAAAGAGACTTATAGAGAGTTGTCTCTCAACATTGTAATCTCATAGCTGATTTTTTTAAAATTTTACTTTAAGTTCTGGGATACATGTGCAGAACATACAGGTTTGTTACATAGGTAGTATACATGTGCCATAGTGGTTTGCTGCACCTATCAACCCGTCATCTAAGTTTTAAGCCCTGCATGCATTAGGTATTTGTCCTAATGCTCTCCCTCCCCTTGCCCCCTGTCCCCCAACAGGCCCTGGTATGTGATATTCCCTCCCTGTTTCCATGTGTTTTCATTGTTCAACTCCCACTTGGTGTTTGGTTTTCTGTTCCTGTGTTAGTTTGTCATAGCTGATATTATAAAGCCACTGTTTCACTGAAAATCAGAGATAGAAAAAGAGAGTGACCCAGGATGACAAAGAAAGAAAAACTAAAGGTCCTGGCCAAACAAAGTTATAGCCTTAGCCTCATTTGGTAGGTATTGTTACTAATTTCTAAGAAGAAAGAATTAGGCCTTACAACCAGAATCATGTAGGTATTACTGTACCTCAAATTACACTCTCTTTTTCTCTTTTCTATATACACATATGCTAATGAAGCCATCCTATTATGGATACTAATGTATTTTGAATTAATGCTTTTGTCTCCTTTCGGTTCCAATGTTCAAATGTTCCTCACATATTGTGGATCGTTGGTTGTCTCAACCAGCTGAACCTCAGGTGACAATTGTCAACAAGATTCTCATGCCAAGAATTGGCAGAACTAGTAAGAAAAATGTAATTTTTAAGCTTTATTGATTGAAAGCATCACTTACAAAGTGATAGATCAGTAGACATACATATATATAGACAGATTAGATAGATAGATAGATAGATAGATAGATAGATAGATAGATACAGATATCTAGATACCTACATAGATAGAAAGAAAGAAGATTCTGGATGCCCTCTTAGAAAATTCTGTTTGAGTAGGTAAGGGGTAGGTCCAATAAACCTACTTTTTAAATAAGCAACCTAAGTGACTTTCATGCAGCTGCATTTGAACAACGGTTTGAAAGCTAGTGCTATAGGCAGCATCATCTTATCAAGTCTTAGTGAGGTGGATATTTCCAAAGCATATTAAAATGGCAAAGTGCTATGTGAATGAAAGGGCACTGATGCATTATTACTGGAAACTACTTTTTCAACATTATCAAACTCTGTCTGAATGGATTACTGTGTGGATATTACCCTAAGGACACTGGAAGTGGGGTAAAAGAGAAATAAAAATGGGAAGAGGATCCAGAAGACTTCCAATTGAGCCTTTTTAAAATTATAATAGAGTGCCTATAGTGAAGTTCACCATCATTAGTGCAGAGTTATTGACATAATGTAAGTTATGTGACATAGGTAATGTTTTATTTCATACCTGAAATTGCCATTGGTAAGTCAGAAGAAATTTCTTTTTTCCAAGATTTACTTTGCCTAATCACTAACCAGTTTGTGCAAATTGGAATCCAATAAGTGATACAAGTCCATCCTTCATTTTGCAATCTGGAATCAGACTAAAGTGTTGACTGATATCATTCCCTTTTTACCTGAAGAACTCAGAGCTCTCAACTGGAGAATTCTAGTGATGCAAATGATGTTTTGTTAGCAACATTTCAATATAAAATGTCGTGGCTGTAGGTCTAGAGTTCTAATAGTTTGCAAAAACAACAAGAATACATTTTAGGCAGCGAGATTAGAGCCTTTTGAACCCTTCTTTGAGATTCTCACTTTCATGCCCTGTTAAAGGCAATAATCATGTGGATTTTTTCATAAGTAGTTCTGTAGTCTTTGCTGCAGTTTGCATCTGCTCTCTAGCAAGAAATGTAATTGAAAAAGGTACATGAACATTTTATTGCAGTTTTTCCTCGTAGATATTATATATTTGAATGTAAAATAGGAAAATGGATTTCTAATTTTACCCAGAGAGGGCCAATTATGCTGAATGCATACAGGGAGATACTTGTAAAAGTAATTTTTTAATTTACATTTTCTTTTTGTCTTAACATTTTATTTTAAAAAGTTTCAAACATAGAGAAATACAAACGTGTTCACTGAATACCCATATACCCACCACATAGGTTCCATAGTTAACTTTACCATATTTACTTTCTCACATAACTATTCACCTATCTATCCCACTGTTTATCCACAAATCCACCTAAATGAATTAATGCATCTTAAAGTAGGTTGTATACAGTAAACAAATATTCAATTCTAGTTAATGATATGCATGCTGAAACGTTAACAACCTATAAATACTTAAGCATGTATATCATTAGCTAGTGTTCAATATTTATTTTTAGTTTTTCAGGTACAATTTTTACATAATGAAATGCACAATTTTTAGCGTACCATTCAATGGGTGTGACAACTGCATACAACTCTGGAAACCAAATACCTTTCCAGATATAGAACATTTCCATTACTCTGGAATGTTTCTCCATGCTGCTTCCTTATCAATACCTAAACAGGTGCAACCACTTATCTGATTTTTTTCCACCATAGATTAGATTTTTCTGTTCTGGAACTTTATGTAAGTGAAATCATACCTTCTGTGCTCTCTTATGAAAGGCATCTTTCTTTCAGCTTAATATGTTGGAGATTAATCTGTGCTTTTTTAATCTAGTAATTTTGGGTGAAATTTACATTTAGATTGGTGAAATTTGAGGAAGCAGATTGCCCTTCATAATGTGGGTAGACCTCATCCAACCAAGTGAAGGTCTGAGTTGGACCAAAGATCGGCCTTCGGAGCAACAGAGAATTTTCCATCATGCTGTCTTCAGAGTACATCTTTACCATCAGGTCTTCTGGGTTTCCAGCCTGTTAGTCCACAATGCAGATTTGGACTCTGCACCCTCAATTCCTTAAAATAAAGGTTTTTCTATATACATAAACTTTTTGTTCTGTTTATCTGAAGAACTCAGATGAATACATCCATAAATGAAATTACTGCCTTTTATTTACTGTTTATATACTATAAATGCCTATGATTTTAAAAATCAACAGGTACAAAGTGTGTTCAGTGAAAAATAAGTCTCTATATCATCCTAAACCTCATTGGTGCCCTAGGGTCCCCTTCATAGACAACTACTTTTTCTTTATCTGTTTATGTCACTCTGATGGAATGTTATTCTTTTCTCTGAATCATCCGAGATAACTATATACTTTACATACTTTTCATTCTCATGAAAAAAAAAAAAAACCTTAGTCTAAGTGAGCAGAGTCTAATTATCAATTATTATCAGGAACACATTCAGAAATCTCTTTTTACTTCATTCATAGGAATGTAGGAAATTGGTGGTAAATATATTTACAGTTCACATGGATTCATGGCCATTCCTTTCTGCAGTTTTAATTAGAAGACTGATCTCCACTCCTACCCTGAAAATAGGCTCGCCTCAGATCCAAGTTTCATGTTCATAGACAATTACTATTAGCATGATTTTATGTCTGTAGAGTAAAACTCTATTCATACTTAAACACCCCCCCACACCAATGTTAAAATATGCATTGTTTTTTAATACCTGGACCTCCTCATATGAGGATATAATTAAAAAATATATACTTACTTATTATTTCCACTTATAATAGAGAAATTAAAACTTAAAATATATACCAGTTTATTATAATATATTTATAATATGTGTCTACCACTGCTTCTTGTACACACAAAAAGTGTTTACTGAGGTCACATTAAATGTCAGGTGTTTTACATATGTTACTTAATCTAATTCATGAAGTCAACCACAAATTAGCATTTCATTCAATAAATATTTAGTGATTGTCTACTGTTTGCCAGACACTATTCTAAGTGCAGCAGTGAAAAAAAGAGACAAAAGTTATTATTTCCTATTTCAGTGGAAGGAAACAGGTAAATATAAGTAAATAAGTAAATAATATACTATGATAAAAGGTGATAAATCTTAGGAGGGAATATTAAACAGTGCAAGAAGGAAAAAGAGTGCTTTCTGGAGGTGGGTGTGATATTGTTTTGAAAAGATGACATATGAGTTAATATTTGAAGGAGTTGAAGGAATATGCTGTGTAGATAGCTGGGGGAAGAGTTTCAGTCAGAGGGAATGTCCAGTGGAAAGGCCATGAGGTGAGAATATGCCTGGCATTTTTGAAGAAAAGTGAAGAGTCAAATATAGTTGTAATTAATTTTCTTTTCTCTTAGTAGACTAAATTTGCTATTTATTTCAGGGAGTGAGGGGCACAGCAGTAGCAGATGATGCTGAGAAAGAAAAGAATGTCCAGAGAAAGAAACCTCATTACATAATGAGAGTAAATAAAAACTTTGTCAGAAAAAAATCTGAGACAACTTCTTGCCAAGAGATGTGTACTGTAAGAAATATTTTTTTTTTTAATTTTTTTTTCTTTTATTATTATTATTATTATTATTATTATTATACTTTAGGTTTTATAAGGAAGATTTTCAGGTAGAAGAAAAACATCATAGACAAAATTGTTGAACTAGAAAAGAAATAAAGAACTTTGGAAACGGCAAAAAGAAATAATTTCCTTTTCAAGTAGGCTGTTATTAGTGTGGAAAAGTGCAGCTGATCTTTCCATGTTGATTTTGTGTCCTGCAACTTGACTAAATTCATTTATTAATTCTAACAGGTTTTCTTCAAAATCCCTAGGATTTTTCACATAGAGGATCATGTCATTTGCAAATAGAGATGGTTTAATCATTGCATTCTGATTTGAATGTCTTTTTTTTTTCTTGTCTGATTGCTCTTGATAGAACTTCCAGTACTATGATGAATAGAAGCAATGAGAGGAGGCATCCTTGTCTTGTACTGGATCTTAATGGAAAAACTTTCAGATGTTTCTTGTTGATTATGCTGAGTTTTTCCATAAATGGTCTTTATTATGTTGAAAAACTTTTCTTCTATATCTAAACTGTTGAGAGTTTTTGTAATGAAAATGATAGTAGATTTTGACTAATGCTTTTTCTGCATCCACTAAGATAATCATGTTGTTTTTATCTTTCATTTTGTTAATGTGATGTGTCACATTGATTAATGTGCATACGTTAACCCTGGCTTTCATGTCAGGGTTCAATCCTTTTTGCCATGATATATAATCTTTTTGATGTGTTTTAAAATTTGGTTTGGTAAACTTTTCTTGAGAATTTTTGCATCAATATTCAGAGAAAATGGCCTGTAGTTTGCTTTCCTTGTATTATCCTTGTCTGTCTTCTGTATGAAGGTGATGCTGGCCTCATAAAATGCATCTGGAAGTATTCCTTATAACTGTATATTTAGAAGAGCTTAAGAAGCATTGATATTATTCTTATTTGAATGTTTGATGGAATTCAGCTGTGAAACCATCTTGTCCTGAGCTTTTCTTTGTCAGTAAGTTTTTGAATACTTCTTCAATCTTTTTGTTTGTTATTTGTCTTTTCAGGTTTCCTATTTCTTCCTCAGTCAATCTTGGTGTGTTGAATTTTTCTAGGAATTTATCCATTCACTCTAGGTTATCCAATTTGTTACTAAGTATTTGTCCAAAATATTGCCTTATGATTCTTTTATTTTTTATTTTATTTATTTGAGCTTTCTCTTTTTTTTTCTTAGACTAGCTGTTTGTCAATTTTCATTAGTTTTTTTCAATGTTATTGATTTCTTTTCTGTTCTCCATTTTATTCTATTTCTGTTCTGACTTTTATTTTTTTACCTTTTTTCTGCTGATTTTGGGTTTAGTTTGTTCTTCTTTTTCTGTTTCCTTGAAGTGTAATGTCAGACTATTGATTTGGTATTTCTTTAATTTTTAATATAGGCATTTACTGCTGTTGTGTGTCTCATGATGTATCAAGATATTTGTAAGTTTCCTTTTTGATTTCTTCTTTGATCCATTGGTTGTTTAGAAGAATGTTGCTAATTTCCACATATTTGTAAAATTTTCATTATTTCTTCTGTTATATATTTCTAGTTTCATGCCACTGTGGTTTGAAATGATGCTAGATGTGATTTCAGTCTCCTTAAATTTGTTAAGACTTCTATTGTGGCCTAACATATGGTCTATTCTGGAGAATGCTCCCTGTCCATTAAAGAAAAATGTGTACTCTGCTGCCATTGGATGAAAATATTACACATGTCTGTTTGGCCTATTTAGTTAAAAATGCAATTCATGTTCAATATTTCCTTATTATTTTTCTGTTTTATTGATCTATTCTTTGTTCAAAGTGGGGTATTGAAGTCCCCTAGTATTATTCTATTGTTATCTATTTGTTCCTTTATGCCCTCTAATGTTTGCTTTGTGTATTTTGGTGCTCCAATGTTGGGTGCTAATATATTTAAAATTGTCTAATTGATTTTTTATCATTAAATAATTACCTCCTTTGTCTTTGCTGAAAGTTTTTGGCTTGAAATCTACATTATCAGATATAAATTAGCCACTTCTGCTCTCTTGTGGTTACCATTTGCATGGGATATTTTCTCTCCTTTTACTTCCAGCAAATGTGCCAGTAAGCTTAAATCTCTTGTTGGCAGCATATACTTAGGTCCTGTTTGTAAATCCACTCAGCTACTCTGTCTTTTGATTGGAAAATTGAATCCATTTACATTCAAGGTTGTTATTAATAGGTCTGGACTTAGTCCTACCATTTTCAATTGCTTTCTCATTGTTTTGTAGCTCTTTTGTTTCTTTTTTGCTTTCTTGTTTACTTTGCAATTTGGTAATTTTATCTAGTGTTAAGTGTTGATTCCTACAACTTCATTGTTTATGTATCTCCTATAGTTTTTGCTTTGTGGTTACCATGAGGCTCACATAAAATGTCTCATAATCAATTATTTTAAGCTGATAACTTCTGTCACATGCAAAACTCTAGACTTTTACTGCCCACTTCAAATTTATGTATTTGATGAGACAATTTACATTCTTTAATATTGTGTATTTCTTAACTTATTTTGGCTTTAGTGATTTTCATTATTTTTGTTTTTTAATTTTTTAGGTATTTTATTTTTGAGACAAAGTCTCACTCTGTTGCCCAAGCTGGAGTGCAGTGATGTGATCTCAGCTCACTGCAACCTCCTCTTCCCAGGCCCAAATGATTCTCATGCCTCAGCCTCCTGAGTAGCTGGGATTACAGGCATGTGCTACCATGCCCAGCTAATTTTTATATTTTTAGTAGAGATGGGGTTTTACCATGTTGGCCAGGCTGGTCTGACTCCCACCCTCAAGTGACCCACCCGCCTTGGCCTCCTAAAGTTCTGGGATTACAGGCATGAGCCACTGCACTGGGCCTTGGCCTTAGTAATTTTTGACAGCTTTAACTTTTAACCTTCATAGTAGAGATATGTATGATTTACACACCACCATTACCATATTGACATATTGTGAATTTGACTATGTATTTACTTCTACCAGTGAGTTTTATACTTTTATATGTAATCATGGTAGTAATTATCATCCTTTCTTTTCTGCTTGAAGAACTCTCTTACACATTCTTGTAGGGAAGATGTAGTGGAGATAAATTTCTTTAGCTTTTGCTTGTCTGGGACATTATTTTTTCTTTATATCTGAAGAACAATTTGCTGGGTGTACTATTCTTGGTGGATTTTTTTTTTTTTAATTTCAGCACTTTGAATATGTAATATCATTCTCCAGTGGCCTACAAAGTTCCTGCTGAGAAATCTGCTGATAATCTAATGAGACTTCCCTGGGAGTTTTCTCTTGCTGCTTTAGCAATTCTTTCCTTTTCTTTAATGTTCGAAACTGATTACAAGCATCCTTGGTGAAAATGTCTTTGGGTTGTATCTGTTTGGGGACTTCAAGTTTTGTGGCTATGAATGTTTAAATCTCTCCTAAGACTTGAGAAGTTTTTAACAATTATTTCATTAAATAAGTTTTCTGTCCCTTTCTCGTCTCTCCAACTGTGTGAAATCACAAATGAATGTTCAAATATCTCCCAAAACTTGGGAAGTTTTTATCAATTATTTCATTACGTAAGTTTTCTGTCCCTTTCTATTTCTCTTCTGTGTGAAATCACGTAATGTGACTATTTGCTTAATGGTGTCCCATAAGTTGTATAGGCTGTCTTCACTCTTTTTCATTTTTTCCCTCTGACTGAGTCATTTCAAAATACCTATCTTCAAGAGACAAATTCTTTCTTCTGCTTGATCTAGTCTGGGATTGATGGTCTCTATTGTATTTTTTTACTTTATTGGTTAAATTCTTTGGCTTTAAGATTTCTGGTGGGTTTTGTGTGTATGTAAATAATATCACTTTGTTGAATTTATCATTCAGATTGCAAACTGTTGTCCTGATTTTGTTAACTTATCTGTTTGTATTCTCTTGCATCTGACTGACTTTCCTTCAGATCATTATTCTGAATTCCTTTTCAGACAATTCATAAATTTGTATTTCTTTGTGGACAGTTATTGGAAAATGCTTGTGTTCCTTTGCTGGTGTCGTATTTCTTTGCTTTTTCATTTTCCTTGTGTCCCTGCATTAATATCTGTGCATCTGGGTCCAGTCATCTCTTCTGAACTTTACAGAGTGCCTTTGGTAGGGGAATACTTTCACCTGCAGATGTGCCTAAGCATGCTGATTGGATAGGGTGTGTTGACCCTTGTTCCATATAGGACAATGTGTAGTCTCTGTATAGTTTATTCCATTTTGATCAACATCAACAATGGCTGTGGTGCCTCAGTGATCTAGGCTGCAGGAATTTGTGGCAGTGACAGTGGCTGCACTTATTACTGGAGAAAAGGCTTTAGGGATCTTCTTGTTTTTGTCTTCCCAATTGTAGGAGTTTTAGATAAGAAGATCTTTCTTGGTGTCAGCCCACAAGCAGCCGCGGCAAAACTGGGGTCTAGGGAACAGGTTCTGAAAGCATCCGTGGAGCCAAGTTTCTGGGCTCTGGATTATACAACTACTGTAGTACCTAAGGTGTGTGTTAACTTTCCAAGACATGATTAGATGCAGTTCTTTCATAAAGCTAGTGTCTGTTTCTCTGAAGGAAATTCCAACAACTACAACCCTGAGGGCTGGGGTGTAATTGTGATTCAGACCACTGGGAGCAGGGTTGCATTGCCATGGCACTGGGGAAGAAGGAGTGCTTTGGAGGCTTTGCTCCTGGGGAGCAAGGCACAGCTACAGTTCAAGACCTGGAACTAACAGGTCACAGTGGCAACCTGGGCTCTGGGAAATAAGATACCATGCAGTGGTGACTCTGGATCCTGGGATAATGGTACACAAAAACAGTACTGGCTTTGTAGGGCCAGGTACAACAAGAGGTTGTAAATGAAGAAATAAAAAACTTTCTATTTGGCCAGGCGTGATGGCTCACACCTGTAATCCCAGAACTTTGGGAGGCCAAGGCAGGTGGATCACCTCAGGTCAGGAGTTTGAAAACAGCCCGGCCAACACGGCAAAACCCCATCTCTACTAAAACTACAAAAAAATTACCCAGGCATGGTAGCAGGCACCTATAGTCCCAACTACTCAGGAGGCTGAGGCATGAGAATCACTTGAACCTGGGTGGCAGACGTTGGCAGAGGGCCAAGATTGTGCCACTGCACTCCAGCCTGGGCAACAGAGCGAGGTTTTGTCTCAATAACAAAACAAAACACCCCTGTCTGTTTACAAATAATATAATTGTTGATACAGAAAAAGTCATATAATGCACCAAAACTTAAACTAGTTGGAGTATTGCAAAGTTGTAGGATACAAGGTTAACACACAATAATAATCATTTGCATTTTATATATTACAAATAAAAATTTGGAAATTTAAAAAGTACCATTTAAAATACCATTAATCTTTTTTTATTTTTATTTTTTCAACTGTTTTTCAAGATGGCACATAAGAAGCAGTGTTAATGTGTCTTTCCCACTTGGAAGGATAGAATAGCGGGTAGAGATTCACACTATGAATTTGTTTTCCAAGAAACATGACAGAAACTTACCAGGAAAACTAAAAGAATTCACAGACCCTTCAAAAGAAGTAGAAGGCTGCAGCCTATTCCATAATACAGGAGAGAAACTCTTAACAAAATGGTCATAAACTTTTGGGAGCTTATGGCCCCGTCCACCACTTGAGAAAGTAGAGTACACCCCCTGGACAACACAGGGCAAGTTCAAATCCCACTGCTACTACCACAGCTGGTGCTCTCTTGCAAGCACCATCTCCTGGCTAAAGGTCAAGAAACTCAGACCATTACAACACTTCTTGGCAGAATAACACTGTACCCAGGAAGGAGAAAACAGCTGTGGGATCTCAACTAACACTACTAGTTGCACACCTTGGCTAACCAGAGGTCCTGGGTCTGTCCATCTGACAAGTTTACTAATAGCATAGCATTCGAGAAAGCCAGCACACTAAGCCTATCTACACCCAAGGAATCTCACAGAATCTATGTCACTTCCCTGCCACCTCCATTAGTGCATCTGCTGGTATCCACTTCCGGGAGACCTGAAGACAGGTCACATCACTGGATTTTTGCAGACATTTCTCAGCCTGGAATCATATAGCCCCACTGGGTGGCTAGACCCAGAAGAGCAATCACAATCACTACAGTCCAGTTCATAGTAAGCCCCATTCTTATATGAAAGGGGAGAGCACCACATCAAGGGAACACCTCATCGTACAAAAGAATCTGAACAGCAGGCCTGATGCCCCAGATCTTTCTGCTTGTGGGAAGTTTCCTACGGCAGAGCACAATTGCAGTGTTGAGCACAGTATGGAAAGTCTGCTTCTCTACCCCAACAGTCTCTGTGATTGTGAATGGCCTTGGAGAAGGGGTCCTTGTCCCCGCTGGTATACCACTGCAAACACAGCTGGGACTTGTCCCATGGGAATGCAGCATGGGTGCACCTATGGACAGCCTTCCTGGAATAATTCAGAGTGACTGCAGCCCCATAGGAGGAGCACTCCCCAGATTCAGGCCTGCACAAGAGGCAGAGTCACAATTCCTGTCTACTTGAAACATAACATTTCTACAGATGAAAAGAGGTGCCTGTCTGATCTGAATAGCTGGAACACTGGGAGAGGCATGAGGCTGTGAGGTGAATAGCTTTCCTGCTGGCCTGGAAGGGGATCTGAGGAAGCTCCCACTCTTCACCCTGGTAAAACCTCAGCACATCAAATTGAAAGTGCCTCCATCTACCTTCGTCAAGGCTGGGACCTCTGCTCACCACTGAGTATTACATCTACCCACCTGCCTTAGCTACAACTGGTAGCTCCCCCATTGGACTGAAGCTGGAATCATCAACTCAGTAAATAAAATAGTGAGGAAAATAATAAATAAAGTTTATGCTATGAGAGAATGAGAGAAGCTTCAAGAGATCCCTGCCATTCCAACCCTATATGAGACAGTAAACTTGCCCACACACCAAGTGTGTGACATTGGCTTTCACAAAGAATTCATGACTAAGACCTTAAAAGCAAATGCAACAAACACAAATAAATGGGACCTAATTAAACTAAAAAGCTTCTGCATAGCAAAAGAAATAATCAGCAGAGTAAACAGACAACCTACCGGGTGTGAGAAAATATTTGTAAAACTATGCATCTGACAAATATCTAGAATCTATAAGGAATGCAAACAAATCAGCAAGAAAAAAGTAATCCCATCAAAAAGTGGACAAAGGACACGAATAGACATTCTCAAAAGAAGATATACAAACAGCCAGGAAACATACGAAAAAATGCTCAACATCACTAATTATCAGAGAAATACAAATTAAAACCACAATGAAGTATCACCTAACTCCTGCAAGAATGGCCATAATTAAAAAGTCAAAAAATAATAGATGTTTGTGTGAATATGATGAAAAGGGAACACTTTTACACTGCTGGTGGTAAGGTAAACTAGTACAACCACTATGGAAAGCAGCATGGAGATTCCTTAAAAAACTAAAATAGAAGTACCATTGGTTCCAGCAATCCCACTACTGTGTGTCTACCCAAAGGAAAATAAGTCATTATATGTACAAGACACATAAACACACATGTTATTGCAGCACAATTTGCAATTGCAAAGATATGGAACCAACCTTAGTGCCCATTAACCAACAAGTGGATAAAGAAAATGTGGTATATGTACACCATGAAATACTACTCGGCCATAGAAAATAATGAAATAATGTCTTTTGCAGCAATTTGGAAGGAGTTGGAGGCCATTATTCTAAGTGAAGTAACTCAGGAATGGAAAACCAAATATTGTACGTTCTCACTTATAAGTAGGAGCTAAGCTATGAGAACTCAAATGCATAAGAACAACATAAAAAACTTTGGGGACTCAGGGAAAATGTTGAGATGGGGGTGAGAAATGAAAACTATATATTGGTTATAGTGTACACTGCTCAGGTGACAGGTGCACCAGAATCTCAGAAATCACCATTAAATAAATTATCCATGTAACCAAAAACCATCTGTACCCAAAAAATAAAAATTAAAACAATAAAATACCATAATATCCCTAAAACTAAGGTGTAAATCTAATAAAATATGTGCAAGATTTGTATGCCAAATCTATAAAACATTGCTAAGAGGAGTTAGATGAGGCCTAGATAAATGGAGAGATGTACTACGTTAATTGATTAGCAGATTCAATACTATTATAATGTCAACTCTCCCTAGATTTATCTATAGACTTAATCTCACCAGATGTTTTGTATACAGTGACAAACTGATTCTAGAATGTTTCCGGGAAAACAAAGGAACTAAAATAGTTGAAATAACTTTTTTTTTAAAGAAAAAATTTAGAGGACTTATATACTACATGATATCAAGGCTTTCTGGTAAGTTTCAGTTGATGTGGTATTGGTAAAAACAGAGACATAGGTTAATAAAACAGACTAGATCCAGAAATTGATCCAAACCCATATTATCACTGAGTTTGGCAAAGTGGGAGGCATAATTTTATGAAAATCTCCCAATCATTAAACCCTGTATAATCTTCACATCTTGAGTGTGGTAAAGACCTCCAAGTATCATGAGATATCACTCCCAATGTTATGTAATTTCATATGGCAACATTAGTGCTGAAATGATTGAACATCCTTATGCAAAGTAATGATTCTTGGAGGTCTGTTCCAAAATACTACAAAATTTTTAGAAGAAAACATAGGAGAAAATTTCTATTATCTTGGTTTAGAAAAAGAATCTTCAATGAAATAGGAACAGCTTGGATCATAACAGGAAAAAAATCAATAAATTAGACTCAGAATAAATTATTTTTCTTTTCAAAAGTTATAAAAAATGAATCCACAAGTCATAGACTTAGAGAAAATATTTTGCAAAATTCTTATCCACTGTAAGCCTGTTTTCCCAAATATGAAACTATACACTCAAATCTTATAATAAACTAATAACCCAATAATAAATGCACAAATGATTAAAATAGACATTTCAATAAAGAAGATATGCAAAAGAAAAATAAGCATAAGAAAGATACCCAACATTATTAATTACTATGAAAATAGATATTTAAACTACAATGTGATACCACTTCTTTTCTCTTAGAATGGCTTTAAAGAAACTGGACAATTTCAAATGCTACAAGGGAATGGAGCAACTGGAACTCTCACATGTTCTTTTTGGGTATGCAAAATGGAATAGGGACTGTGTAAAACTATTTGGCAGTTTCCTAGAAAGTTAATCAAATACTTAATTCGTTATGCATCCTAATCGTAGTCTCAAGAAAAATGAAAACCTATGTGTACACAAAATCCTGTACATAAATGTTTAAACAATTGTTATTCATAATTGTCAAACTGGAAATAACCCGATTATCTATCAACTTGTGAATGGATAAGCAATGTATAGTACATTTATGTAATATAATATCAAAATAGATTATTACTCAGCAATCTTACATGCATTATTATAATTGGAAGAAGTCAGACACAAAAGTCACATACTGTGTTTTTTAAGGTATAAAATATTCTGAAAAATGCAAAATTAAAGGGACAGAAAAAAATTAGTTGTCTTCTGAAACTAAGAGTCTGCAAGGGGATTGATTTAAAACAGCATAGGGGGAAACACAATAGTCCTGATGACAGGTCTATTCTTATACCTTGAATTGATATTCATCACTCAACTATGTATTTGTCAAAATTCATAGAATTATAAAAAGGGTAAAATTTTTATGTTAGTAAATTTTACATCAAAAAGTCTGACTTTCAGAAAAAAAAAAAACAGAGACAACTATTGCCCTGGAAAAATCTATCTGTTGTAACTGGAGTTTATTGAAGGTTTACAACTTCCAGGGAAAAACTTGGATGGTAAATTGCAGTTAGCTGTGGTCAATTTCAGTTCTCAGCTAATCAGCAGCCACCCATCACCACCCTCCAGCCATGTGGCAGGCAGTTGTGTACACGTTCATGGAGCAGATTGAACACAGCTTTCAGGAGCCGTGGTGGGAAGTAAGAACTTTGTTCTCCAAATATTTGAGATCCATGTTTCCATTGCCAATGGCTGCTTCTAATCCCAGAGTGTAGACATAGATGTGACCAGCCATTGTTACTTTGCCCCTCATTGTTGCAAGCTCCTCCGATCTCTAACAAAAACAACTTATAGGAGGTTTAAAGGGCTGATGCTTTTTAAAAATTCCCTCTTTATTTTTCTCTTTTTCTCCTTTTAGGACCCAGACATTAAAGACTACAACATTCCAAAGCAAGAACATATATAGAGTAAATTAAAAAGTCACTACAGTGCCCAGCGAAAGGCGCAGGCTCAGAAAACCCCTTGGAAGACGTAAGTATACCACTTAGCATGATTCTCAGCATGGAGACAGCCTACAACAAGAAGAAAAAGGCAAAACAAACTAAAACAAACAAACAAAAAATCCCAGAAAACCCTGGGAAGGAAGAGAATCTGATTTGCAGAGTTACAGCATGACTAGATTCAAATGGTTAGTTTTCAAGAAAAAATTACTAGGCGTACAAAAAAACATAAAAAAAAGCAATTACAGCAAAAACAAAAATTGGCAAGTGAGATCAAATTAAACTAAAGATGTTTGCAAAGCAAAAGAAATTATCAATAGAGTAGACAGAAAGCCTACAGAATGGGAGAAAATATTTGCAAACTATGTATCAAACAAAGGTTTAATATTCAAACTCCATAAGGAATTGAATTTAAAAATGAAAAAACAAATAACCCCATTAAAAAATGGGCAAAAGACATGAACAGACACTTTGACACTTCTTAAAAAAGACATACACGTGGCCTACAAGCCTATGAAAAAATGCTCATCATCACTAATTATTAGAGAAATGCAAATCAAAACCACAATGAGATATCACCTCACATCAGTCAGAATGGCTATTATTAAAAAGTCAGAAAATAACAGATGCTGGTGAGGTTGCTGAGAAAAGAGAATGCTTATACACTGCTTGTGGGAACGTAAATTAGTTCACCCACTGCGGAAAGCAGTGTGGAGACTTCTCAAATAACTTAAAACAGAACTATCATTCAATCCAGCAATCCCATTACTGGGTATACACCCAAAAGTGTAGAAATTGTTCCACCATAGAGACATATGCATGTGTATGTTCACCACAGTGCTATTCACAATAGCAAAGGCATGGAAGCAACCTAGGTGCCCATTAATGCTGGATTGAATAAAGAAAATATGGCACATATACACCACAGAATACTATACACACACACACACACACAAATGAAATCATGTCCTTTGTAGCAACATGGATGGAGCCAGAGTCATTAAATGAATTAATGAAGGAACAGAAAACCAAATACTGCATGTTCTCATCTATGAGTGGGAGTTAAACATTGAGTACAAATGGACACAAAGAAGGGAACAATAGACACCAGAGCCTACTTGAGGGTGGAGGATGGAGGCGGGTGAGGATTGAAACACTACCTCAGATACTATGCTTATTACCTGGGTGAAAAAATAGTCTGTACACCAAATCCCTGGGACATACAATATACTCATGTAACCAACTTTCACATGTGTCCCCTGTACCTAAAATAAAAGTTAGAAAAAAATACCAAGAAAGTATGTTTCATTCCAAGGAAAAAATAAAACAACAGAAACCATCTCTGAGAAAAACCTGATGGCAGATTTTTTAAATACTTTAAAACAACTGTCTTAAAGATGCTCAAAGAACTAAGGGAAGACACAGAGAAAATTTTAAAAAACCCAATACATGAACAAAGTGAAAATATTAACAAAGAGATAGAAAAGCAAACAGAATCCCTCCAAAATTCTGTAGCTGAAACGGACAATAAAAGAAAGAAAAAATCAGTTATTAAACTGTGTCCTTAAACATGGTTACCACCATGGTAACCACAAAGAAAATAGTTTTAGAATATACACAAAAGAAACGAGAAGTCATTGAAAAAAGTCAGCTTAATACAAAAGAAGGCAGTAATGCAGAAAATAAGGAACCAAAATAATATAAGGCATATAGAAAATAAATAACAAAATGACAGAATGAAGTTCCTCCTTATTGATATTTACTTTAAATATAAATGAAACTCTCCAAATAAAAGACAAAAATTGACAGAATGGATATTACAAAACCATGATCCCCAAGGTGGGCAGATCACTTGAACTCCCTTTGGGACCACCAACCTGGACACAGTGGACACAGTGAAACCTCATCTTTACAAAAAATACAAAAATTAGCCAGGCACGTGCCTGTAGTCTCAGCCACTCAGGAGGCTGAGGTGGGAGGATCACTTGAGCCTTGGAGATTGAGGCTGCAGTAAGCCTTGATCAATCATATCACTGCACCTCCAGCCTGGGTGGGAGAGCAAGATGTTTCTGAAAAAGAGAGAGAGAGAGAAAGAAGGAGAGAGAGAGAGAAAGAAAGAGAGAGAGAGAGGAAGGAAGGCCCACAGTCCAACTATATGCTGTCTATAAGTGATCCACTTTAAAGCCAAAAACACTAATAGGTTGAAAGTGAAAGTGTGTCCGGAACTGGTTCCTTCCGATGGGTTCTTGGTCTCGCTGACTTTAAGAATGAAGCTGCGGACCCTCGCAGTGAGCGTTACAGTTCTTCAAGATGATGTGTTTGGAGTTTGTTACTTCGGATGTTCAGATGTGTCCGGAGTTTCTTCCTTCTGGTGGGTTCGTGGTCTCGCTGACTTCAGGAATGAAGCTGCAGACCTTGTGGTGAGTGTTACAGCTCTTAAAGGTGGTGCGTCTGGAGTTGTTTGTTCCTCCCAGTGGGTTTGTTGTCTTGCTGACTTCAGGAGTGAAGTTACAGACCCTCGCAGTGAGAGTTACAGGGAAAGAACAAAGCTTCCACAGCGTGGAAAGGGACCCAAGTGAGTTGCCGCTGTGGGCTCAGGTGACCAGCTTTTATTCTCTTATTTGGCTCCGCCCACATCCTGCTGATTGGTCCATTTTACAGAGCGCTGATTGATCCATTTTACAGAGTGCAGATTGGTTGCTTTCACAGAGCACTAATTGGTGCATTTACAAACCTTTAGCTAGACACAGGGTGCTGATTGGTGCGCTTTTACTGGGTGCTGACTGGTGCATTTACAAACCTTTAGCTAGACACAGAGTGCTGATTGGTGCATTTTTACAGAGTGTTGATTGGTGCATTTACAAACTTTTAGCTAGACACAGAGCGCTGATTGGTGTGTTTACAATCCTTTAGCTAGACAGAAAAGTTCTCCAAGTCCGCATTCGACCCAGGAAGTCCAGCTGGCTTCACCTCTCAAAAGGATGGGAAAGGATATTCCATGCAAATAATAACCAAAGGAGTATGTTAATATCAAACAAATTAGGCCTTAATCAAGGAAAGTTACAAGAGACAAACAACATTATATATTCATAAAATGTTCAATACAGCAAGAAAATATAACAATTATAAACATTTACACACCTAATAACAGACCATCAAAATATATGATACTGACATATGCTATAACAAATATATATTCAGATCATTATGCTATGTGGAAAAAAACCTGTCATAAAAAGACAAATATTGTATAATTTTCTTTATATGATGTAGTCACATCATAAGCTTGCACCGTGTGCCTGTAGAAGCTGCAGACACTCAACACCAGGCTGTGAAAGCAGCAAGGAAGGAGGCTGTACCCTGCAAAGCCACAGGGGAAGAGCTGCCTTAGGCCATGGGAGCCCACCTCTTACATCAGCATAACCTGGATATGAGACATGGAGTCAAAGGAGATCATTTTGGAGCTTTGAGATTTGACTGCCCTGCTGGATTTCAGGCTTGGATGGGGCTTGTAGCCCCTTTGTTGTGGCCAATTTCTCCCACTTGAAATGGCTGTATTACCCAATGCCTGTACTTTCTTTGTATCTAGGAAGTAACTAACTTGCTTTTGATTTTATAGGCTCATAAGCAGAGGATACTTACCTTGTCTCAGATGAGACTTTGAACTGTGGACTTTTGAGTTAATGCTGAAATGAGTTAAGACTTTGGGGTACTGTTGGAAAGGCATGACTGGTTTTGAAATGTGAAGACATGAAATTTGGGAGGGGTCAGGGGTGGTATGATATGGTTTGGCTGTGTCCCCACCCAAATTTCATCTTGAATCCCCATGTGCTATGGGAGGCACTCAGTGCGAGGTAGTTGAATCGTGGTGGCAGGCCTTTCCCATGCTGTTCTTGTGATAGCAAATAAATCTCAGGAGATCTGATGGTATTATAACGGGGAGTTTCCCTGCCCAAGCTGTCCTCTCTTGTCTGCCACCATGTGAGATGTGCCTTTCATCTTCTGCCATGACTATAGGCCTCTCTAGCCATGTGGAACTGTAAGTCCAATAAATGTCTTTCTTTTGTAAATTTCCCAGTCTTGGGTATGTCTTATTAGCAGTGCAAAAACTGAAAAATACACTAATATAGGAAAAAGAAGAAGGAAATCTTGGAAAAGACCCTAGAGTAGGCAATAGAGGGTGGAATGTATTGCAGAGTGGAAGAATTGACCATAGGTGGCAATAGAAACAATTATTCTCTGGCAAAGCCTAATAAAAAAAATAGTGGCATCTGTAGCAAAGTAATAAATAACACTGATGTAGCACTTATTGTACATCAGGTATTATTCAAAGAATTTCATTTATGTTGATACATTTTTCATCTACAACCTTATGAGGTAATTAAGTTTTATATGCTGTACGATACTTTACAAACAAGGAAACTGAGTAACATAGAAGATAACTATCTTGCTCAGTGATGCAGTCCGGCTCCAGAATTATTTGTGCACTTACAAGATAGGTCCAACTACAATTTTGATCCAAAAGTTTAGGCTCCATGATAGATCCATGAACTTGCCCAAGGTCACACAGCTATTAAGTGTTGAATCTGGGCATGGTGGATCCCAAAGATAAAGCTCTTTCCAGGCCCCTGTGTTCCCTTAATTCGGAAAAACCTAGGAGAATTCAAACTCTAGGTAACTCTGTCTGGACAGTAGCTTTTTTTTTTTTTTTTTTTTGGGTGTAACAATGAAACTAGAAAGCCTAACTATGCACCCTAGTTCTGCCCACCCAGCTGTGTGTGCTTGGGTGGGTTGCTTGATTTCTATGTATCTTCAATTTATTATTTGAAAAATAAAAACAATAACCGTTACCACTTTTAGTTATTATGAGGATTAAATTATTTATAATGGTGTTCTGTACATAGTAAGCAATAATATGTCAGCTACCATTTTTTATTTTAAGCTATGCATTTCCAATAATCATAATTATCTCATTCATTGAATGCATTTTCTGCCAAGACTTATTGAATCTTAGTAGCTACAGTGCCTTTTGCTAGGACACATGGGACACAAAAGTGAATTAAACAGTACTAAATATAAATATACACACACACCCACACACACACACATATACATGGAGCCATATAATTTTCAGTTCGGAAAGGACCATTGGAATCATCAACTCTAACTCCTCTCCTTCCCCATCTTAATGAACTCTCAATGCCTGACTGGACAAGTGAACCAAAAGCATCACAGATGTCAAGATGGGAGGTTGTACCTTCCGCCTTGCCTAGTACAAGCCCAGGCCATCACAGGTATTTAAAAAATGCTTGTTTGGTGAAGAGCTTAAGCGACAGTCATGAAAGGGAGAATGATCTGTGTGCATCGGAGCACACTGCACTCCAGCTGAGCATTATGGGATAGCCATCCCTAAATCAATGCTGAGGGCCAAGCCTATTCAGACCTGGGGGATGTTGATGCCAATAAGGAAATGTTAGGGAAGGAGGGAACCACTTATTATTTCCAGAAAACTGCATAGATGTAGGGTGTAAAAGATGTATCATAAGCCACTAAAGAGCCTTTTGTTGTTGACTGTTCATAGGCAACTGCTTGTCATCTGACTTCTGACAAGAGAATAGAGTTTTCCAAAGTGGAATCATTTTCCTAGGTAAATGTATCTTGTGCTCTATTCCGCATCGATGGAACTGACATATTCGATGTTGGATGCCTTCCATGTGAAGATTTATCATTTAATTATAACTAAGAACACTGAGTAAATCCCAGCTGCTTCGGGAAATTACTTACTCGAAATGCAGGATTCTCAATAAAAGACCAGGAGCTTATTTCTGATCCACAGACTTAAGATTGCAATTCCCTAAAAGTGACAAATGTTTCAGGCACCAAGAAAGACAGAATCCCTAATTATAAGGCACATGATATATTCCAAATTAGAGAAGGGCAAACATGAGCTCTGTGAAAGGTATTTTAGGGGGTTGAAAAGAGATCAGATGTGTTAATTTCTTACCCTATGCACCTAGCATACGCTCCCTCTCTCTCCTACTATCAGTTAAGACTTACAGCATCCTGGAAGATGTGTCTCTCAGTGCCATGTGGGTAACCACACCACTTAATTATTCTGTTTACTGTGAGAAGAAACTCAGAGAATATTGCGTCTGGGCTTTTCATCTTTTGCTCTCATAACCTCAAAACAGCATTAAAGGGATGGAGCTTTCAGGCAGCCTATTTCATTAAGAAAATTAATTCAAAGGTTTCTACCATTTGTTACTGTAATGCATATCTTCGGTCTGGATTTAGGAACTGGAGGCAGTTTTGCACAAGGAAGCATTCAGTACTCTTTTACAATGTAGAATTTCAAGCAGAGGTTATCAAACCTAGCTGTACATTAGAATTTTGGGGGAATCTTTAAAAAAAATCCAGTGCTTTTTTCTTCACGTCAGATATTCTGATTTAATCAGTTGGGGTATAGTCTGATTCTCCTGCCTCAGCGTCCCAAGTAACTGAGGATACATCTGCCCGCCACCATGTCCATCTACTTTTTTTGTATTTTTAGTAGAGACAGGGTTTCACCATGTTGGCCAGGCTAGTTTCCAACTCCTGACCTCGTGATCTGCCCGCCTCGGCCTCCCAAAGTGCTGGGATTACAGGCATGAGCCACCGCACCCGGCCTGGCATTTTTTAAAGGCTCCTGAGATGATTCCTATGTATAGACATTGTTGAAATCACTGAGCCTTGGGTCATTAAGGTGACCCAAGGTGATGCTGAGCTCAGCAGGAAGAGTCGTGAATGGTGGACCATCTCTGGTAGAAGCTGAAGTTTCTGGGCTCCAGCCCCAAGTAGACATGACTGTTGTAGTTTCAGCTTCTGCAAATGACCCCAAACTTTGAGCTCTAATAACATCTCTTTCTTTGTCTCTTTAGCCGGAAGGAAGATGTGGCCTGCAGGTACTAATCTCTGGGCTCCTTCATCTGCTTCAGCTGGTGTCTCAGTTCTTCCATTACCTGGTTAAATTACCTTGGTTTTAAATGCTGGGAGACATTTCTGTTTTAATGGTTAGACTCTGATATATCTCCCGTCTTTAGGAAACCTCTGTCTTAAATGCTACATTCTTCTTAAGCTATGCCACATTTCCCTGTTTTCTTAACATTTGCCAATATTTGTTTCTGCTTCTTCTCCTTGTATTCTGCCCAGTCTTTCCTGCAGGCTTTCATCTGTACCAATCCAACCAGGCTGCTCATTTCATGGGATTAACTGTGAATTATAGTAGATAATTCTTAGTCATTATCAAACTTGACTTAGCAGCATTTGGCACAGTTGATTATTCTCTCTTGTTGAAAGGCTTTTCTCACTTGGTTTATGAAACAATGTACTTTCCTGGGATTCCTCCCTCCTTTCCTTCCTTCCTTCCTTTCTTTCCTCTTTCTTTCTTTCTCTTTCTTCTTTTTCTTTCTTTCTTTTTTTTTTTTTTTGACACAGTCTGGCTCTGTTGCCCAGGCAGGGGTACAGTGGCACAATTTGGGCTCACTGCAAACTCCGCCTCCCAGGTTCAAGTGATTCTCCTGCCTCAGCCTCCTGAGTAGCTGGGATTACAGGCGTGTGCCACCACGCCTGGCTAATTTTTGTATTTTTAGTAGAGACAGGGTTTCACCATGTTGGCCAGGCTGGTCTCGAACTCCTGACCTCAGGTGATCCGCCCACCTCAGCCTCCAAAAGTGCTGGGATTACAGGCGTGAGCCACCAAGACTGGCTGTTTCCTCCTTTTCTACTGGTGACTCCATCTTAGTCTCTTTTTGAGACTCATCTGCTTTTCCTGAACTAAATGGAGTCTGCTTGCCAAAGGGCTCAGTCTTGGTTCTGCCAGAGATGCCACCAAAGGCAAAGAGCCTGAAAGGAATATTTTATATTTTCATTGCTCTTTTCCTCCAACCTCCCCCAATTTTCTCTTATTTTCCAGATCTACCAGAAACCTCGGCATGAGAAATGCAACCTACAGGGGCCAGACTCTGCAGAGCCAGAGAGGTCCAGACAGAAGCCATGGCAGCGGTAGATATGACAGGGGCAATATTGTTGTACCTTTGTTTACCTGTAGGAATAATCATTAGAGAGAGAGAAATTGATGATGCAGAAGAAAGAAAGCAAGAAGGACAGGTGGTTTGGTAGCAACTAAAGGTGTCTCCATTGCTCTCAAACCTACTCTTCTCCACCTCAGTAAAGGGCACCACTGCATGCCCAGTTGCCCAGAACCCCATACAGAATTCTTTCTTCACTCACACTTGATGTCTGTCTAATTCATCAGCAAGTCCTATGTCCTATTGGCTCCACATGATAGTGTAGCTTCAATCCAACCACATTTCACTATCTTCTGGTTAGGCTTAGGCCTATCATCTCCTGCCATCTTCTAGTGGCTTCTTCTAACACCTCTCTGCCTTCATTGTATTGCTATGCAATCACTTGACTACGTAGAAAACAGAGCCTTCTTTTTAAAATCTAAACAGATATGGTTCAAACCTTTAGTCTCAGGCCCACAGCCCATGCCCATGTAGATTATGTATTGCCCAGCTGTGTGGACTATAAAATGAATGGCACCTTTGTCATTATACACCTAGAGACCCTGCACAGCATGAAAACAAACAAATTTGTTATTGTGGCCCCCTGAGTCCTACAAGATGGACCCTGCTTGCCTCTGTGGTCTTGTCTCTTACCGTTCTACCCGCTGATCACTATGCAATAGTTGCGTTTGCCTTGGACATGCTTAGCAAACTAAATCTCAGGGAGTTTGTATTTGCTGTTCCTTCAATCCTGATATTCTTTGCTCACACCTGTGTATGCCCTGCCCCCACATTTCATTCAGGTTTCTTTTTAGAAATTGTCTCCTTGGCCGGGCACGGTGGCTCATGCCTGTAATCCCAGCACTTTGGGAGGCTGAGGCGGGTGGATCATGAGGTCAGGAGTTCGAGACCAGCCTGGCCAACATGGTGAAACCCTGTCTCTACTAAAAAAAATACAAAAATTAGCCAGGTGTAATGTCACGGGCCTGTAGTCCCAGCTACTTGGGAGGCTGAGGGAGAAGAATCCCTTGAACGTAGGAGGAGGAGTTTGCAGTGAGCCGAGGTCACCCACTGCACTCCAGCCTGGGCGACAGAGCAAGACTCTGTCAAAAAAAAAAAAAAAAAAAGCCTCCTCATAGAGGCCTTCCATGATCACCTTGTGTTAAAGACCATCCTCAGCCTGAAGTTATTCTCTTTTTAATTTGGTTTACTCTCAGTTTTATAGCATTTATCTACCTGGCATCATATTATATATTTAAAGCATATTGTCTTTTTTTTTTTTTTTCTAAAATGGAACCAAAAAACCTTTTAGCTTGACCTCTGCTATGACCCTGGTAACATAAAACGTACCTGGCACACAGTAGGAGATAATGCATTTTTTGAATAAATAAAATAATCTGTAAATGACTGCCTGGATATGCTTTTGTCAGAGCTGAAAATGCCCATTGTATAAATTTTTTTTTTTTTTTTTTTTTTTTTTTGAGTTGGAGTCTCACTCTGTCACCAAGGCTAGAGTGCAGTGGTTCAATCTTGGCTCACTGCAAACTCCGCCTCCCAGGTTCAAACGATTCTCCAGCCTCACCCCCTGAGTAGCTGGGATTACAGGCACACACTACCACACTCAGATAATTTTTGTATTTTTAGTAGAGGTGGGTTTTCACCATGTTGGCCAGGCTGGTCTCCAACTCCTGACCTCATGATCTGCCTGCCTCAGCCTCCCAAAGTGCTGGGATTACAGGTATGAGCCACTGCACCCGGCTTCCTTTGTATAAATTCTTAAGACTCTACCAATAAAGTTATTTCCAGATACTATATGAATCTCAGAGTGTCAGAGTATTGTTGAATTCCATGCAGAGGTCAGAAAAGTGACTTTCAACCAAGCTTAATGTCACACAGCAGTTCCAAAGCAGTATAGTCGTCCCTCAGATCCGTGGAGAATCTGTTCCAGAAACCCTCCCAGAAACCAAAATCTTTGGACGCTCAATTTCTGATATAAAATTGCCTAATATTTGCATACAACCTATGAATGTCCTCCATTTTACTTTAAATAATCTCTAGATTTTTTATAATACCTAGTACAATGTGAATGCTATGTAAATAGTCATTATACTATATTGTTTTTTAATTGTATTTTTTATTGTTGTGTTGTTATTATTTTTGTTTTTTTACCCTCAAGTGTTTTTTATCTGTGGCTGGTTGAATCCATGAATGCAGAGCTCATGGATACAGAGGACTGACTGTATTTATTTTGATCAGTGTTTTCAATGTTTCCCCAAATAACACCTCTAGGCAATATTGCCTGTGCTACACTGATTGTGAGTCTAACGTGAAAATTGTTCCATCCACTGTCTGCCCTTGCTCAAACCAAAGAGACTCTACAGTCTAAGGGGCCAGGCAGAAAACAGGCCCTATGTTGTCATCCCATCTCTCTTCTTGTTTCTTCCTGAACTTCCAAGTCGTAAGCCCTTAGGCATATCACTGTCAACAGAAGAAATAATTCTGGGCATAGAGAAGAGGGTGTTCTGTCTAAGAATGTAGCACCTGATCCCCAGAAGAGCCAACCAACTTACCCTATACCAGTTAGATATATCTTAAGAAATATAGGCTATGCTGGGTGTGATGACTCATGCCTGTAATCTCAGCACTTTGAGAGTCTGAGATGGGAGGATTGCTTGTGACCAGGATTTTGACCAGCCTGGGCAACCTACCTGTCTCTACAAAAAAAATTCTAAAAATAGCTGGGTGCAGTGACACATGCCAGCAATCCCAGCTCCTCAGGAGGCTGAGGTGGGAGAATCATTTGAGCCTGGGAGGTCGAGGCTTCATTGAACTATAATCATGCCACTGCACTCCAGCCTGAGCAACAGAATGAGACACTCTCAAAAAAAAAAAAAAAAGGAAAAAGAAAAGAAAGAAAGAAAAAAAGAAGAAAGAAAGAAAGAGAAAGAAAGAGAAAAAAGGAAAAAAGAAATATAGGTTATGCAAAGACAAGTTTATTATGATGAAATGATATTATGTCTAAAGTTTACTTTAAAATAATCCCTTGGAAGTAGAGAAAGAAGTGGGAAAAAAGAGATGAAACAAAGTTGGCAAACAATTATGATTCTGCATCTCAGTGATGGGTACATGAACAGACCCATGTGTACTTTTGTCTACATGTTTTTGTTAAATTCCCCCATAATTAAAAGCCAAAGAAAGAAACAAGCAAAAGAAAAAATATATAGGTTTAGCATCAGCAGAATACCAAACATCTTCCAGTTTGTTTGTAATTTAGGGTTGTGTAATGTTATACTTCTCATGAAAACTCCCAGCAAATACATAGGCTCCAATTCAAAGAATAAATCTTCTCTACCCTTTGACAAGAAATTCTTCCCTAGAAGACAAGTTTGCATTTCTAAATAAATTGGCACCAAAGAGTATCTGCTATGGTTTGAATGTTTGTCCTCTCCAAATCTCACATTGTAACCTGATTTCCATTGTAATAACAGTATTAAGAGGGTGGGAAATCTGACTATGGTATTTGAGAGGTGGGACATTTGAGATGTAATCAGGATTAGATGAGGTCATGAGGGTGGGGCGTTAGTGGTTTTATAAGAGAAGGAAGAAAGATCTAAGCTAGCACATTCAGCCCCTTCTTTATGTGATGTCCTGTGCCAACTTGGGACTCCGCAGACTGTCCCCACCAGCAAGAAGGTCCTTACAAGATGCTCCCACCACTACCTTGGACTTCCCAGACTCCAGAACTGTGATAAATAAATTTCTTTTCCTTATACATTACCCTGTCTTCGATATTCAGTTGTAGCAACAGAAAATAGACTAAGACAGTATTCAATCCACTTTCTTGTCCCCTTCAAAACTGAGCTTCCAAATGTATCTGGACTCTGAGGAGGCTTTTGTCCAGCACTGAAACGGGGACTCAAAGTGAAATGTGGCAGATAAGGCCCACAGAGGATGAATTTGTCATAATTCTTTCACAGAAGTTGCCTTTTCTGACACTACATTCCAATGCTGAATGCTTCAAGCAGAGGGCCATTGGCAGCAACCAGGGCACACTGCAGTACTCATGAGACCTTCCACAAACAGAGAGAACAGGGTTGGTTTTCATTATTTGTGGTCCTAGATTTTTAGTGGCTGATATTCATGTAAAGTTGAGAGAAAAATCACTTCTTTATCAGCGGCAATGTATTTGCCTTCTTGGTCCCTTCTCCTTCATATTCTTTTCTAAGTGGCATGCACTCACATACCTAACCACCTGTATTAGCACTGCTCTATTAAGACATACCTTCAGCTTGTCCAGAATGGTTCTTTTCTACTTTCACTTAGGGTCTACCTAGTTTTCCTAATCAATTAATAGGTAAAAACAAAACAAAACAAAACAAAAAATCCAGGCACTAGTCTAATCCACTTTTTAGCTGTCTCTTATCAGAAAGCTTGTGCTTTTGCTATAATTACTTCTGGTCTTGATTATTTTAAAAAGATGACTTTCTTAAATGTCGTTTCTTCCTGTGGATGTTTCTGACCCAAAACAAGGGAAAACATTGCAATCAATACTTGTAACATTTTGTTCTTTGGGCTCCAGAGTCTACACTCCTGAAGTAACTCTGTTAATCATCAGCAAACTTTATGTCATAGGTTATTTCTCACTAAATCCACCTACTCATAGACAGGAGAATGAAGTTTAATAAACCATAGGGAAATCTTCCCACAGAGAAACCAGGGGCTCAGACTCTAGCAAGCTAATTACTATATTGTGAAAAAGGTCGGGCTGACCTGAGGCAAATCCATGAAACAGTTGGCATCTGTGCCTCAGTGCTTCGTCTAATTTTCTTTCCTTCCTGCATTGTATTCTGACTTTTAATTATCTATTTCTCTGTTGTATGCTCAGTATCTCTATGTTGCACTATTTTTCCACACTTAAGAATTAATTTATTCAAAGGAATTACGAGTTTTAATTTTAGTTTCTTACTTCTCATAGGAGAATTTGAGAGAGAAGAGCTTAACCCAAGGAGTGAATGGCTGAATTTCAGTCCTGAGGCCTCTCTGGGAAGGGTAGGCATTTCCTTTTAGAGAACTTCGCCAGGCACTTCTCACTGAGAAAGTACAATGAATGAGAAAGCTTGCAGACCCAGCTTCTAGTCTTTCCTCTGTCAATCACTAGCTTGGTGACTGGGGAGAATCAATTTACCCATTTGGACCTCTGTCCTTCCTTGTATGCAGTGGAACTGTTGGGCTTGTGCTATCAGGTCCCAGAGCCCAACATCACATCTGCACACAACTGGCATGCTCTCTGAATGTGTGACAAATGGGTGATGGGAAATTACTTCCAGCTTTACCCTTCTGTGATATTAAGTCACACCTTGAATGCAATTATCTGCTTATGTGTCAGTCTAGTCCTGGCATCAACCACTTGATCAAAGTGCACACAAGTTTTATTTGGTAGGGTTGGAAGCTTATAGGAGATAGGGCCACTTTCTCAGCTGGTTCAAATTGTTATAAAATATAGAGAAATTTCAAAGGGATCTTGGAACTGAAAAAGGTAATCTCTGCTTTACATTGATGCTTCTTTCAAGATTTGTGTGGAGGACAGGACAGGTTTATGATAGCCAGTACAGGTCAATTATAGAATATAAAGTACTCACATAAAGTATAAAGTAATAAGAAATATACAATGTACAGTAACAAAGAAGGGTCATATCTGCAGCTTACCGTGCCTAAACCATGTGCTTTAAAGCTACAGTTTCTTCACTGAGGTTAGTGAGTGTTTCCACAAAGCATTTCTTAGGAAAAGTTGCATTTTCTGGAATGTTGTAGGAATTATATCAATAATGCCAACTTTCTATGAATTTCTAGGTCCCTGGGATTCATATATGCTTAAATACATTCTTTTCTAGACATGCTACATTTATTATTATTAATTCATTTACTCAATAAGAAAGTCTTCATTTGAAGACATATTACATGTAAACTACTGTGTGGGTTACAGGGGCTATAAAGATGAAGAATATACATTTCTTGTTACTGACAGTCTCACAATATAGTTGAGGAAATAGGTTGGTAAACATAATTACATCAACATAATATGTATTACAATAGTCACTTCAAAATAATGTGATACAACCTTCAAAATACTATCAAAGAATGGTGAGGGGTTGTATCTAAGCTTTACTAGGTGAAGGAGAAAAAAGGTTAGGGGTGGCTTTATTGAGGAAGTGGTTTAGACAGACTGAAGTTCACTTCAGAATCCACAGAGGTAGAGAAGAGCATGGAAATCTTCACTCATCTTCTCTCTCTCTCACCAATAAACTGAGTTATTTCTTCTGTTTGGAGTACATCGTCAATGTGGGAGAATATCAGGGGTTAAGACTGAAGCTTCCGGAAAAATTTGATTTGTTAAGGGACTGAAGCGTTAACCTGTTATAATTGTTATTAGAGTTCTCTGGAGTCCTTTGAAAGAAAAGATCAGTTAATTTTTTTTCCAGTCTTGTAAATCTCAAAATCAATAGGTCATATGCACAGGAAAATGATACCTAGTGACATACATACCCTTGAGCCTGAAAAGGTATCTTGGGACATACTATTTATGGTTTTTGTGAATTAATCAACAAAATTTAATTGTCACAACCTTGAATTGTATTAAAAAATGATTGCCATATAAAAGTAAGTTTACAAAGACATAGCCACTTTCCTTGAGACCATTTCAGGAAGCCACGATATGGACACTAATAGAACAGAGAGGAAAGTTATAATATATAAGTAGTGACTAAGTGGTGTTACATCTATTATAACACTGAGTCCTCAGAATGAGAGATCACTGGAGTTTAGAGTGGTAGGGCTACGACTGGTGAAAAAGGTGGGTTTCCAGCTTAAGTTTGAAGAATGAATGCACCTCAGAAATCCTGAAGGAGGAGGTCATAGCATTTCAGCTTGGGAGATTAGTATAAATAAAGACTTGAAAGTGCCATTTATTATGACATTTTTTGATAAAATTAATCATTTGCTTATATTGTATTAACTAACTGAAGTCCGTGCATTATTCATGGTTTTTTTTTCTTTTTTTTAGACAGAGTTTTGCTCTTGTTGCCCAGGCTGGAGTGCAATGGCACTATCTGGCCTCACTGCAACCTCCGCCTCCCGGGTTCAAGCGATTTTCCTGCCTCAGCCTCCTGAGTAGCTGGGATTACAGGCATGCACCACCACGCCCGGCTAATTTTGTATTTTTAGTTGAGACGGGGTTTCTCCATGTTGGTCAGGCTGGTCTCGAACTCCCGACATCAGGTGATCCACCCGCATCGGCCTCCCAGAGTGCTGGGATTACAGGCATGAGCCACTGTGCCCAGCCTATTCACATTTCTTTAGTCTTTTCCTAAGTCCTTTCTATGCCAGGATTTCATCCAGAATACTACATTCCATTTAGTCATCATGTCTCCTTAGGTTCCTCTTGGCTGCAAGAGTTCCTCAGACACCTCTTGTTTTCTAGCACCTTGATAGTTTTGATAGATTGGACAGGTAATTTATGGAACAACCCTTAAATAGGATTTGCCTGATGCTTTTGTCATGATTAGAGTGGGGTGTGAGTTCTTGAGAGGAAGACTACAGAGATTAAAGTGCCATGGCCATCACATCCTACCAAGGGTTCATACAAACAATATGACTTATCACTGTTGATGCTAACCTTGGTCAACTGGCTGAGCTAATAAGGTTTGTCAGCTTTTTTCCACCTTAAAGTTACTCTTATCTCCCCTTTTTCCGTACTGTACTCTTTGGAAGGAAGTCACTATGTACAGCCCACAATTAGGGAAAGGGAATTATAACCCACCTCTTTGAGGGCAGGGTGTCTATATGAATTATTTGAAAGTCTTCTGCCTCATCTATTTATCCTATCATTCATTTATATCAGTATGCACTCACATTTATTTATTTTATACCTTGGGTGATAATACAATACTACTTTATTTTGTTGTTCAAATTGTTCCAGCTTTGGCCATTGGAAGCACTTTCTGTTGGCTACTGTGCCACTTTGACTTCTTGTCCCCTTTCACTGTTCTTTTTGTTGTTGTTGTTGTTTTCTTTTTGCAATTCCTCACTTCTGGGCACTCCAAGATGCTCCAGGCTCATCTTGTGTATTTCCAAACCTAGGTCTAGATTCAGTGCTTTGTTAAGGTTGACCTCACTCTTTTTATTGAAGAAAAGGATTAGGAACCAATGTCTGGGTGCTACAAGCACATCTTGCTGCAGGTGTGTTCTTCCTCTGAGGCCCCCTCAGCTGACAGAGCAAGAGGATAGATGTGTGTGGACATACATTTTCTCTATATGGATACATGTCTGCACATATTGCTACATGCAACCACCTGTATCTTTATTTAAGTTAAACATGAGTGCATGCTGTTTCCAATTCTAACCCATTACCACATGAATCCTTCTAGTCTCCTTCCCTCACTTACCTGTAACTTCTAAATCAAATGGCAAGAAACCTGGCTCATCATCCATTTATTTAATTGTTCAAATATAGCATACATGTAGAAGCATTAGAATCATTAATCATTAGCCATTAGTATTTGGCCGGGCACAGTGGCTCATGCCTGTAATCCCAGCACTTTGGGAGGCTGAGGCGGGTGGATCACCTGAGGTCAGGATTTCGAGACCAGCCTGGCCAACACGGAGAAACCCTGTCTCTACTAAAAATACAAAAATTAGCCAGGTGTGGTGGAGGGTGCCTGTAATCCCAGCTACTCAGGAGGCTGAGGTAGGAAAATCACTTGAACCCAGGAGGCGGAGGTTGCAGTGAGCCTAGATCACACCACTGTACGCTCCAGCCTTGGTGACAGAGCAAGACTCTGTTTCAAAAAAAAAAAAAGAATTATTAATCGGTATTTATATGGGACAATTTGATCAACTAGAATACAATTCTTGTATATAGGTAATTTTGCCTTTAGTTTTACAGATTTCACTTATTTCCAGGTTATTTAGGTCAGCAGTTTCTTCTCATCCTGTACAGCGAGGTTGTTTCATACATTTGTAATACAGTTAGTTGGTTTTTTGGGTCACATTCTGTATTCTATCCTGGGCTTCTCCCGTCCTCCTCAACGATGCTTATTTTATTTGCATACATTAAGTGCTGTACAGTTCTGTAGTTTTGCCAAATGCATAGTGTCATGTATTAGCTATTACAGTATCATACAGGATAGTTCCACTACTCTAAAGAATCTCTTTGCTTCCCCTACTCAACCTTCTCTCTTCTTTCACCAAACTCCTGGAACCACTGGTCTTTTATTATTATTATTATTGTCTCTGTTTATTGGTTTGCTCTTTTCTGAATCTCATCTCACTGGAATTATACAACATACAGCCTTTTCAGAATGGCTTCATTCACTTAACAATATGCATTTAAGATGCATCCATGTCTTCTTGTGGTTTGATAGCTTGTTTCCTTTTAATGATGAAAAACATTCAATTGTTTAAATGTATTACATCTTGTTATCTATTCATATATTGGAGCACATTTTGGTTGCTTCCCGTGTTTGGTGATTATGAATAAAGCTGCTATACACATTTGCATGCAGGTTTTAGTGTGGGCATAAGGGTTTATATCAGTTGGGCAAATATTTTGGAGCATGATTGCTGGATCTTATAGTAAGATTATGTTTACCTTTTTAAAAAATTGTCAAATTGTCTTCCAAAGTGACTGTAAAATTTTACATTACACCAGTAATGAATGTGATGATAGTTACTATTACTCCATACCCTTCTCAGCAATGGGTATTGTTCATTTTACTTTCTGTTTTGTTGTTGTTGTTGTTGTCATTCTAATAGGTGTTAGTGGCATCTCATTGTTGCTTTAATTTGCAATTCTCTAACAAAAAATGAAGATGAGCATCTTTTCAAATGTTTAGTTGCCATCTGTGTATCTTCTTTGGTAATGTGTCTGCTCAGGATTTCTGCCCATTTTTAAATTGGATTGTTTGTTTTCTTATTGTTGAGTTTTAAGAGTTTTTTGTATATTTTGAAAACAAGTCTTTTGTCAGATATACATTTTGCAATCATTTTCTCCCAGGCTGTGGCTGTGCCTATGTTCTTTTAGCAGTGTCTTTTTACACAGCAGAAAGTCTTAATTTTAATAAAGTCCAACTTACTTTTTTCTTGGATTTTGCTTTTGGTGTTGTGTCTAAAAACTCATCATCAACCCCATGGCCATCTAGATTTTTCTCCTATATTTTCTTCCACAGGTTACATAGTACTGCATTTTACATTTCATTAATGTCTGTGATCCACTTTGAGTTAATTTTTGTAACTTTTTTCCCCTTTGGCATATGTGCATTCTATAGTTCTAGCACTGTTTCTTGAAAAGACTGCCCTTTCTCAACCAAATTTCTTTTGCTACATCATCCAACTTTACTTGACTACCTTTTTGTGAGTCTGTATTCTGTTCCATTGATCTTTTTGTCTATTCTTTCATCAATACCATGCTGTGATGATTACTATAACTTTATAGTAGGCATTGAAATCAGGATAGTGTGAGTATTCCAAATTTGTTTTTCTTTATTAGTATTGAATTGGCTATTCTAGATATTTTGTCTTTCCGTATAACCTTTAAAATCAGTTTATGTCAATATCTACAAGACATCTTCCAGGAATTTTGATTAGAATTTTGTTAAATCTCTAGATAAAGTTGGGAAGAACTGATGTCCTAGTAACATCGAATCTTCCAATGCATCAACACAAAATATCTCTCCATTTATTCAAATACTCTCTGATTTATAAAATAATCAGAGTTGTGGAGATTTTTATATGCAAAATCTCCATAATTTGTTAGATGTGTACTTATGTATCTAATTTTTGAGTGCTTCATAAATTGTATTTTTCTTTCATTTCAAATTCTAATTGTTTATTGATGATACATAGAAAAGCAATACACTTCAATATATTAACATGGTATCCTGCAACCTTACTTTACTTACTTATTAGTTCCAGGAGTATTCTTGTCAATTCTTAGAAATTTTCAAAGTAGATAATCCTGTCACCTTGGAACAATGACAGTTTTATTTTTTCCTTGTCAATCTACGTACCTTTTCTTGTTTGATGAAAGTAACCAAGCCTTCTAGTACTATGTTGAATAGGAGTGATAAGAGAGGACATCATTCCTTTGCTACTGATTTTAGTTGGGGAGATATCCAGTACCTTACCATTAAGTATGATGCTAGTTGTTTGGTTTTTTGGTGGATGTTCTTTATCGAGTTGAGAAAGTTCCCCTCTATTCCAGGTTGCTGAGAGTTTTTTACCATGAATAGGTGTGGTGGCAAGAAAGGGGGAGAAAGAGTTCTATAATCTTATGATTTAATTTCAGTTTTTCAATGGGCATGGGTTTTCAGGCTGTGACCTTCACGAATATTTCTCCTTTGTTATAGCTTCATTTTCCCCTTAGGTGTTACAGGAAAACTGGAGCACCTGCAGTGAAAACAGTACTTTTCCCCACATAGAATAGGGGCTTAGGAAAGCCTTTATCCCTGGAGAGTAGTTGTGGAGAGCACCCTTGGGCGTACAGAATTTCAAAATGATTACTTTGCCTTCACATGTCAAGATAATCTTTCTTAAATCTGCACCATGTGGTAAAACACAAAAGTCTGAGGGATCCCTTAAAACTGCAGGCCTCAGGAATTTCTTACTTTAATTGTTCCTGCCAGTAATGGGCTCCAGCAACCTCTTCTCTAGGTAAGCATATCACTACTGTGAATACCTTAATGTGACTGTTTCTCCAGATTCGGGGCTGTAACTTTTTCCATCAAACTCAGCTCTCTAATGGGTCCAAGAAAAGTCATTGCTTTTTAGTTTTTTTCAGTTTTTAATAGTTATAAAAATGGGCTTGATCATTTTTAATAGTTATAAAACTATTCAGTTTTTAATAGTTATAAAAATAGGCATGAACTCCCAAACACTTTACATGTGGGAGCTGAGACCAGAAGTCAATCTGTGACGTTTGAAATCTCTCATTTGGGAATCCAGATTCTTCAGATTCTGAGCTGTCTGCCATCCATCATCACAATCTCCCTTTTGTCCTGAAAACTTCAGGTGGTCTTGGAAGCAGAGAAACATTCACCTCAGGAACAAATAGGATGACATTCAGTTGAATTGACAATATGCTAAATGAAACCAGGACAGATTATGTAAATAAACTGTAAACACTTTCCCTGTACAAAACCCTTTTATGAAAAAAAATGTTGTAAGGTAACATTTTCTGGATGGAGCAGTTGGGAGCATGGCATCATTTATTCCAGCTATTGATTGAGTGCCTATTTTATGCCAAAATATGTGAGAGGTGTTGGGGACATGAGGACAGGTAAGATAAATATACTCACTGTGCATATAGAACTTAAGTATAGGGAAGACACATAATACAGTGTACTTAATGATATGCTTTGGAGGAGAATCTTCCAGGCAAGAGAAAAAGCCTGAGCAAACCCTAGAGATAAGAGAAAGCAAGAACTAAAAAGAAATACAGAATTCCAGGATGGATAAAGGATGAAATTTGTCCTAGTCAAAATCACAGCAGGAAATAAATGGCACATTCAAAAGGTATAATTGAAGATAATTTAAGGAAGAAACTGTTTGCAAAGATGTTGGCAGGGTTAATGGAAACCCTCAGGAATTGTTAAAATAGTTGGCATTGATAAAGTAGTTATCTCCCAACCTGAAGGAGGATGTAATGGGAGTGGTTATGAAAACTGGGGGAGAGTTGTGGCTGCAGAATAGGGATGCTGGGGGAAGGAAATGTGGGCCCTGGGCTGAGAAATGCAGCTTCTGCCAATCGCTGGCCAGACAGGAAAAGATCAGAGGCATAAATCTGTCTTAGGATATCCTGTGGTTGCCCGTGATTGGCTGAACCTAATCAGAGGCAAGAGGGTTCAGGCAGCCTGTAGAGTTTAGCCTACTTTCTAGCAGGGTAGAAAGGATGAAGAATGAAATTGTCAGGGATGGGTTGGCAAACTGAGATTATATTGAGGTTATATGGCTTAGTTCCATTACAGAAAGGACTACGTCCTTTCAAGGATCATGTGTTAAAATAATGAATTGGGAAACAATTAGACTGAGGACACTTCAGTTCCCTGGGTTCCTATGTAAACAAACTGAAACCCAACACAGAGTAAACTGTAAAAGAAACTTAAACTTAACCGGAAACTGCCAACTAACCTCCAATCAAGATCTTTCCACTGGAATGATTTATAAAAGACTACTGTTCCACATTAACCCATCCAATAGTGTCTTTGCCTTGCATCTGTATTCACCCTATAAAGCCTTCCCCTTGTGCCCTTTTTGATGGAGTCCTGAAATGCCTGTCGTCTGTAGCTGCCTGATTCATGAATGACTGTCTGCTCAAATAAACTCTTCACATTTCCAATGTGCCTGTTTATCCACGTGGTGTAATTTCAGGTATATTTAGCCACAAAGACCAAAATATGAGCCTTCATTAATATGCTCTGCATTACATAAAAATGAGAAAAGGGGGTATCATTAAAAAAATTGATTAAACTAAAACACAGATGTAACAGTCCCACATTTGTAGCTGCTCTTAAAGTCTAAATTAAAAATCAAAGTTTTCTTTTCTGTCGCTGATTTCATGGTCCCTTTGATCTCTGTCAGCACTTTCTTTGGATAGAGTTCTTTATTAGATGGGATGAACCACAACATAATTTTCACAACCGCTGGGTCTTTGGTGGTCCTGACTTTGTTGGATGGCTTCAGTTTCCTGTTGATTAGTATAAGTTAACAGGCATCCAAATGTATCTGCTGGATTTTGGTGAATTCCTGATTTATCGAATTTTCTCAGCTTTGTATTGTGTCCCTCTGTGTGTTAGATGGATGGTACAGCTGCAGAGACTTGTTTTCCACTGTAGAAGGGAGTTTTAACATACCTCCTGTCACTGGGCCACTAGAATTTCAGCAATGCAGCAGGCCTGGGCTTTTGGGAATTCCTGTCTCATCTTCTGGCATGAATGTGTGTTATATAGGAATATACGGTAACAATAATAAATAACCGGGATGAATTGGGATAATTGTTCTTAATGTAATGAACTAATGTGGTCTCCTATGAGATATCCAGTTTTTTGTTTGTTTTTGTTTTTGTTTTTTTGTTTTGTTTTGTTTTGAGATGGGGTTTCACTCTGTCACCCAGGCTATAGTGCAGTGGTGTGATCATAGCTTACTGTAGCATAGAACTCCAAGCAATCCTCCTACCTCAGCCTCCCAAGTAGCTGGGACTACAGGTGTGTGCCACCATGCCCAGTTAATTTTAAAATTAATTTTTGTACAGATGGGGTCTTGCTATGTTACCCAGGCTGGTCTGGGTAACATGGTCTTTCATCATGATGAAGATCTTGTGCTGCTGCCTCCAGATAAATAAATCTAGGTAAAATTGTTTCATCAGAACTTGTCTATATGTGATGTCCTCTGAAAGTTTGTAATAAGGTCAACTCATATTACAAATTTTATCCCTTTATTTTTAAACTTTATTTATCCCTTTACTTTTTAAACTTTCTGGCCTCAAGTGATCCTCCTACCTTGGTCTTCCAAAGTGTTGGGATTACAGGTAAGGGCCACCATGCCCATCCCAATATCCAGTTTTTAACGTTTTCCAGACAGTGAACTGGGGAGCTCTCAAATCTCTGAGCTTACAAAGTAAAGATAAATTGCTGCCTCTGCTTCCTGAAAGCAAATTGCCTTGGATTATGTTTGTTGATGTGGACTGAAAACAAAGCATGTGTTCAGCCAATATCTGTGTATCAAGTAACAGGAGCTGTGTTGATTTGTGCCAGTAGGTCCCACTTGTAGAACTATAGCCACAATAGGCCCCACCACCTGATGAAATTTACAACAATCTACCTTCACTCTCTAAGCAGAATGGATCCTGAACCAGGCAAGCAGGTGAGTTAAATGAGCCTGAAGTCACATACTCTTGCACCTTGCAGCTTTTGGTGGTGGCACTAATCTCTGCAGCACCCCCAGGGAAAGGATAATGCTTTTGGTTTACTGCACTGGAGGGTGAGAATGTGGCATTTTCTAATTTCCTTGGCTTCTGAGTTCTTACTTTATTCTTTAAAAGTAGTAGATGCCCAGGACTGTCTATAATATGACTCACCATGCCTGTTAGATCCTATTTTAAACCATTCTTTGTGTTACTTGCTAACCTTGAAGGGAAAAGTTAAAAAAAAAAAAAGAAAAGATTTTTCTGAGGTCAAGGTCCAAAGAATGATATATAACCATTGGGGTGCTGTTAGACAAATAGGCCAGGTTGTTTGGTGAAATTTTTTAATGTTTCAGTTGAGGGGGAAAAGATGAAGCATGAAACATAAATACAATCCATTTACTAGCAATGAAGGTTTCCAAGGGTGACTTTTGGCTTCTTTAGATTTTCAGCCTAGCGAGAATTATTGTTATTTTCTCAGATACTGCCTTTTTCTGAAATTAGTAATGGAATAGTATTGTATTTTTCTTTGGAATAAGATTTATCTCAAAGTGGGAAACAGAGAATCTTGTCTTAAAGCACAGCTATGTATGCTTATTTGGTAAGTCATTAAAAGGAGGCAGGTGTACACATGGAGGGTAATTTGGAGGGCCTGGTGATCCTATACTTCTGCCCCTAGACAAATAAATCTAGATAAAATTGTTTTATCAGAACTTGTTTATATATAATGTTCACTGAAATTCTACAATAAGGTCAATTCAGATTACAAATTTTATCCCTTTATTTTTAAACTTTATTTGATTTTGTGAACATAAATATTTTCTTCTAAATAACATAGAGGTCAGTTCTTTAAGTATATGAACCTACTTTTTAAAACAACTTTCCCCTCTACCTTGTATGATCTGGGTTCTTGATCAATTAAGAAGTTGTTTTCTTGTAAAGCAAAGATATGATAAGTGTTTGTAAACATCCTCTCCAATCCTTGAAACAGTAAATTGGTTGATTTTCAAAAGTATTCAGGTAAACCACTGCGAATTTTAAGTCTTTGGGAAGGATCCCATCATTTCCCCAATTTACTGCAATAAAGAAAAAGCTCATCGATATCCATGAAGCCACTATTTTTGCTCACAATAGCTTAAAAATATAATGCCCTCTCCCTCATCCTGCCTTCTAGACACCATGCAAGTAATTTTGTAATAAACTTTAACCCAGAACCATACAGGAAAGAAGTATCTTGAAAATGTACCTCCTAGCTTCCGCACTGCATTACAGAGGAGATCTTAGAATGGGGATGTATTAGTCCAGGTCCTCTAAGAAGTAGACTCCATGTTGGAGTTAAAAATCGTTTTTATTAGGGGAAATTACTGTAAGAGGAAAATAGAGAGGGTTCTAGGGAAGGCTGAGAGAGCTGTCAGACCATGTTCCTCTTCTGATCAAAGCTAGGATCAGAAGGAGAGAAAGCTAGATGGGACAGATAACCTTGCAATCTAATGATTTGCCAAGGTGTCAGAAAGTCTTCAAGCCAGATTTAGTCTTTGGAAGAACCCCAGGTCTCCCAGAAGGATGTCTGCCTTATATTCCCACCACACTCCTTAATTGGCTGGAAGCAGCTCACAGGAAGTATGGTCTCAGTGCAAATTTGGCAACAGATTTCAGAGCACACAACAGAGGCTCTTGCTCATTTCCTTGTAGTTGCAGGTTTGTGAAATATATTCACATGGCCATTGCATGGAAGATCTAGTGAAAGACTGGATTCTAACAGTCTATTACAGCCCACTCTATTGTCAACTTAGCATCTACACCACCCTTTTAACCCATATTATTTAGCTTCTGATATAGACCAGAACAATATAAGATGCAGCCTTCTAACTAAAACCAAAACCATCCTCACCTTCTCACAAAGTGGAGACACTAAGTTGTTCATGCTGCTTTATCCCCAGTGTGTGATATTTTTCACTCTTCTAGTGAGGTCACAACTGTCTTGTTATCCTTCAATTTAAATACTGAGTTATGCAGTTAACTGCTATTAACACAACTTACATCAGATAGAAAGTGAGTTGGAGAATGGAAAAAATATTGGATATGTATAAATAATACACATTAAAGGAATAAAATTGTGCATAATCATTCTAGTTCTCATTTTTTTGGAACTGGTTATGAGGCTGTGACTGCAATTGGTAACTTTCTTTGTCCACTGTTCATTTCATTTTCCCTTTGTTCTTAGCCAGCACTCCAGATGGTTATGGGTCTAGTTCTGGCAGTCTGTGCTTTTAATGTTTTTGCTTGTGTTGTGTTATCATAGTTGCTCACTAACTTTTACTCTGAGATATGGAGGCACTAAGAGGTTCCCCGGAAAATCCCCTGGGTCTCAGTCATGCTCCTTTATGCCTCATTGTGTGATAGTACCCCTGTTTCCCCTAATACTCAAGATTAATTGCCCAGCCAATACATAAACTCCTTCTTTGGCTGGTGGGTCACTACACGAGGAGCGCATAGTGGTCAGATGTCAGTCTCAACTTTCAGGTCAATGAAACCCTTATTGTAACACCTTTCTGTTTTAGAAAAGCAGAACCCAAAGTTTTGATGATGAAAAGCCAAAAATTTCTAGCGGTTTATTAGGTTAGTGAAAGGAGCCATTCTTGCTTCCAGTCTTGGGTTCCTAGACTTCTATATCCCACCTACATGCTAGCTCAAATCACATATCATACCTGAAGGACATTATCAGGCCGTGTAAAAGTATTAGAACCCAAGTGATGCCATAAGTGACTGAGTACTTGAAAGTAGATTTCACTCTTCTACCTGACCACCTCTGAAATGGTCTCCTATGCTCATTCTCTCAGTTAATAGTTCTTTACTATACCTTCATTCAAGACAATTAGAAGCTGCAGAAATTATTTATTTTAGCCATCATAGAGATGTCTAAGATGTGATTGCCTCCTCTTAAGTTCTCAAGGATAATACAGCAGTCACATCAATTGTTAATTTTTAATTAGCAAATTAAAAATGCTTTAATATAGGCACAAAGAATACGCTATAGTGATTAAGAAGGGGGCAAATTCTCTCCTAGTTTGGAGGCCAGAAAAAGCTTAATAGAGGAGATGTGTGGTGGTGGAAGAGATATTCTAGTCAGTGGAGCCAAGAGCAAGAATAAAACATGTAGCAATTTCAGTGAATCAGCAAGAGTTTCTGACTTGGTCAGAGATATAACAGGTATAAGAAACAAGTAGGAAAGGAAATTTGAAAGGTAGAGGGTATGAGATCTTTGCAGGAATTGAAATGTCAATCTAATCACTTGTTACTGCAATGAGAAGCAGTAGGAGGGTTTTCCTTTTGTTTGTTTTCTTCCAAACAAATGTTGCAAAATATTAAGATGAAAGAAAGGTCAGAGTTTAAACCCTGTTTTTACTCTCAGTTGTGTGATCTTGGAAAAGTACACCTCTCTCTGAACTTCAGTTTTATTGTCAGTGCATGTGGATAATAATACATGCTTTAAAAGGTTTAGAGGATTAAATACTGGCTCTGGTATCTAATATTTTAGGAAATAAATACTCCCAAGACTCTCAACATGCGTTATGCACCAAACTAGGCAGTGGGTCATGATAGTGATGACTGCAAGACTGATAGCTGTACTTGGGATGCATTATATGTTTCGAACCAATGACTCACCCTGCACTGGGTCCACAAATGGTTTTGTGAGCAGAGTTTGAGGTCAGGAGTCACAACACCCTGAGGCCACTGGGCATAAATGGGTAGAGGGATGGGACTATTCTTCAAACCACATTTATTGGATTATGACATATTCCTTTTACTTCTCTTTCATCTACTCATCCCTTAGGTTGAAAAATTACTTTATTACATTTTGTTGAATAAAGAAAAACCTGTATACAGGTATACAATTTCATAACTGTAAATTTGGAATAAAAATGTTCATTTGGTGAACCAGTTTAGATTTCAGCAGGCTTTTTTATCAGATTCCCCACCATCCTGCTCTACCCCTTGACCCCAGCATCTTCTGCATTATGAAAACACACTTTAATTCCAGCTAACATAATCATAACCATAATCATAATGAATCATCATCATTATAAATAATAGCTTGTTCTTGTGATGTACAAGCATTGTTCTAAGCACTGCACATGTTTTACATTACTTAATTCTCAAAATAAAGCTATGAGTTATATGTTATTTTTATCCTCATTTTACAGATGAAAAGATTGGAATTGAAAGGGATCAAATAACTTTAGGAAACTGCTTGGCTGCTGAAAAGAACTGAGTAGAACAGAGAAGCCAAGGTTGAGAGCTCAGTCACACCCCTTGTTGCCTCTCTTCCACTCTCACTCTAAGCCCAGTTGTCCTCCAAATATCCCCACTAGGTTTCTTCACTTAGGGTTTACATATCTATAAAATGAAATAATCTGGGAAAAAAGTCTAGATTTTCTTAGCAACAAAATCCCTCCTCTTCCCATTCCCTGCTCCTTTTCCTCTTTCTGCACCAGCACAATACTAGGCCTGTTTGATTTGTCTATGGAGACTTAGACAGCCCCATGGAGTGGTGTGTCAGTTTGCCTCAATGCTGAGCTTTTTTAAAACCCCTTCAGTAAAGTGCACACTTAGTCAGGTTGAATTGCTAGAGACATTAGAAGGGTCTTCAAAGCCTGCATGGGAAAATAGGAGAAACCCAGAGCAATAGAGGAGTTTGAGGAAATATCAAAGGTGCCTAGTAAGGATTTTATTACATTTAATTGATATAAATGTAATCCTTTATATATGTATGTATGTAGCCCTTTATATATGTAAACCTTTCTTTGCCTTCCTAGGTAAGCTTAACATCTATGTGTGTATGTATCTATTTATGTATCTGTCTTATCTATCTATCTATCTATCTATCTATCTATCTATCTATCTATCTATCATCTACCTACCATCTGTTTATTTATCTTGTTAATACATTGTGGAATTTGGAATCTTGGGAGGGACATCCGAAATTTGAACTTAGTAAGACCCTTGCCCTACAGTTGGGCCAGTGTCAAGAGCCAAGGCTCCCCGCAGGCAGCCAGCCACATCTGGGTCACATCTTCAACATTTTAATACTAGCAAGGACTTATCTAGCAGTTGCTATGAATCAGATGCCATCTAAATACTTTAAATATATTCACTTATTTATTCCTCACAGCAACTATATAAGTGAAGTATTGTTATTGGCTTCCTTTTTCACATGGAGAAACTGAGCACAGAGAGATTAAGTGACTTGCTTAAAGTCACACACTTCATGCGTGGCAGAGCTAGAATTTGAACCCAGGTAAACTTGTTTCAGAGACTATAATCTTTAACACTATGTTGTACTCTTGCGATTTTTGAATTCCTATTTCTCCCCACATTGCATTTATGTTTTCCTCTATCTCAAAATAATATTTCCAGATATCTATTGGACTGTCTCTTACACTTTAATCACTGAGAACTACCCTCTCTCCCAGCACTGTATGAGTCCCCATAGCTATCTTTCTACCAAGGGATTCAGACCTCTTGGACACAGCTGATTTCACCAAGTATTAGAACCTGACTTAGGAAGGGCCAACAAGATTCTCAAAGCTGGGAACAGAGGGCTGAACTGTGTGAACAGTACAACTCCAGGGAAGGTGTTGAACTCCTGCTGTCAAGATCCTCAGGCTGCTCTTCTCCTGTCTTCCTGAGTCCCGGTTATTAATAACAGCCTTGGATTTTTCATGACCCCTGAGAATGTTTCTCATAAATTTCCTTTATGGTGAAGCCAGTTTGAAATGCCCCTCCTACTTGTAAGCAAAGGTCTTCTCTAAGCTGCTGTGCCCTCTCATTAGGACTGTGTGCACACAGGCTACCTGTCAAACAGTTTTCAAAAAAAGATTATTTCGCTAAACCACAGACGTACTATTATTCTTTCCTCAGTAAAAGGAGGGAATACTCAAAGACGCATACAGAAAAGGAGCATTAGCTATATCTCACTCTTTTCTACTGTTTTATTCTCATTTTATAGCTAGAAATGTCCTTTAGGTGTTTCAACCAACATTTATTTTATGAAATATAAATATACTATTGAATCTAAATTTTCTAACTAATATTAAATCCAGAAGCCATCATTGCACATACTAAAATAACAACTTATTGCCATGAGATATCACTGAACCAAACCTTTCCAAAACATGGTGCACTCACTCTTAGTGGGAGTAGAGAACAGTACGGAAGTGCAGCTGGGCAGCATAGATCATCGTTTCACTCTGGTACTATTTTGTTTGTGAGTGTTTTGATGTCAGAAACACATGTTTATTTTGTAAAGTGAACATTTTATTTTACTTTGTTTTAATTTTAAATTATTGTAGGTACATAATAGATGTATATATTTATGGGGCACATGAGATATTTTGATACAGGCATTCAATGCACAATAATCACATCAGTGCAAAGGGGGTATCCATCACCTCAAGCACTGATCCTTTCTTTGTGTTACAAACAATTCAGATTTTTTAAAAAATAGAGACAAGTTCTCACTATGTTGCCCAATGTTGTCTCAAACTCCTGGGCTCAAGCAATCTCCCCACCCCAGCCTCCCAAAGTGCTGGGACTACAGTCATGAGCCATCACTCCCCGCCAATACAGTTAAAATTTTAAATGTCTGCTTTAATTCTATCAAAAAATAAAACCAACCAGTTTTAAAATTAGTACATACGTTTTAAAAAACCAATGAGATGCCTAGTACATTGTTAGGCTACTTTAGTATTTCTAGCTTTTTTGCTTCTTTTAACTTTCCAAGTCATCTTTGCCTATACCTCACACTGAAATCAACCAAAATCGGTACTGTGAGTGCCTTTGCTTTAAATTACATCATGATTGCTGGAGAGGAGGAAATTCATGATGAGAATGGAAGGACAATCACTACTTCCCGTCTTTTCTGCTTTTCTCAAGGTTCATTCTTTGTCTGTATAACTCATTTTTATACTGTACCTAGATTTATTTCTTTAAAAAAACTTTATATACAAAAAATTTAAGTTCAAAATATTGCTTTCCTTTTGGTCCTCCGAGTATCCTACTTTGATTGGCCAAGAAGGAACAAACAAGCCTTCATTTCCTCTTAGTTCAGTGGTTCTCAACCAAAGGCCACGTTGCCCTTGATGGAACATTTAGTTATATCTGGAGAAATTTTTTGTTGTCAAAAATGGGTGGGGTTAGGGTGCTACTGGCATGTAGTGGATAGAGGCTAAGGAAGCTGCTGAATATCCTACAATGCATAGGACGTCTCTACTCCACTCATCCACCTCCCCACCTCCTGTCCAAATGTCAATAATGTAGAGGTGGTGAGACTCTGCTGTAGTGTTACAGTGAAGGCGCTTCAGTGAGATGGTTATGAGAACAGATTTTAGAGCCAGAGAGGCCTGGGTTTCAATTCTGCCTCTGCCATTTCATAACTCTGATGGTTTTTATAAGTTTTTTTCCATCTGTGCCTCAATTTCTCTATCTATTAAATGGAACCATAATAATTATTATTGTTTAACTGTGTTGAAAATATTGAGCAAGCTAATATATATATAACACTTAGCAATGTTCAGAGTACATAGTGTTTAATACTAAGTTACAGATTTCCTGCTGTTCAACTGAGATGCAGAGTTCTTTTCAAGAAGACTTTTCTAGAAAATGAAGGGAAAAAATAACAAGTAAGAAGTGAATGCAAAAGTAAAGAAGGAGAAACAGGAATTCGGTCAATGTTTCTTACCCTAAGACTACTGAAGTCCAGTCAACAAGAAGCCTGCCAGCCTGGCTTACCATTTTCTCTTGGCTTGCTCAGTTTGTGTAGAGCATACACAAGTGATTACAAGGGCTAGACAGGTCTTATATATAAAATGGGAGGCCCAATATTGGCATTTTAAACATAGAGAAATGTCTTCACTTCTACAAAGAAATTTACTCACTCCCATTTTTCTTGAATCATGTTGTTCTGTTAGTCTTTTCCTGACATTGATAGGGATACGGCTACAGAGAAATGTTCTACTGCCTTAATCTACACAACAGTGCAATAGCAATCATAAGTGACAACAGACACTTAGCCTTGATGTTGAGGAGTGCATAGCGGGTGTGTGCCAGGTGGAGGAGGTTGGCCTGGCCTTAGCAGGGCAGCTGCTGCTCAAGGACAGATGATCGCTGAAACAGGGGGATATGGGTCCAGTGGCTGCCAGATCTTTTCTGTTTTTTTGAAAACAATTTTCTGGATTTTTATGTGAACTCTCAATATTTAAATGTTCATTTGTATTGGTGAAATATTGCTGTGCAGGTAAAAAATAACACAGCTGAGGGCTGAGTTCAGCCTCAGGGCAGTTAGTCAGGTTTTTAAGACTATTATAATAAGGCTTTTTTCTACCTTTTAATCCCATTTCCCTTTATTCAAAAGTCTCAGTAGTGCCTAATGCATTTGCTGATTCAGTAACTCTTATGGAATGACTACTGTAAGCCTGGTTTTATGCTAAGTGCTTGACATACAGCAATGACAGGCACAAAGTGTCTGTCACTCTGAAGCTTGCATTCCAGTGGGAAGAGATAGTGAAAATAAATAAATATATAATATTCCAGATGGTATACTATGCAGTCATGAAAAAGAACAAAATCATGTCCTTTGCAGCAATATAGATGCAGTTGGAGGCCATTATCCTAAGCAAATTAGTGCAGAAACCAAAAAACCAAATACTGCATGTTTTCACTTATTAGTGGGAGCTAAACATTGGGTATTCTTCCACATAAGATGGGAACAATAGACACTGGGAACTACCAGAAGGAGGAGGGAGAGAGGAGGGTCCAGAGTTGAAAAATATTGGGTACTATGCTCACTGCCTGGTGGTGACAGGATCAATCATACCCCAAACCTCAATATCAAGTGATATACCCATGTAACAAACCTGCACATATACCCCCTGAATCTAAAATAAAAGTTGAAGTTACGTAAAAACATAATATTCCAGGTGGTGATATGGGTTCTGAACAATATAGAGCAGGCAATAGAGGTAGAAAGTGCCTTGCGAAAGAGGCCTCAATATAAGGAGCCTCTGGAACAAAGACCATAGAGAAGAAAGAGAGTGAGTGTTGCTGGTATTTCAGGAAATAGAATTCCAGGCAAGTGGAACAGAAGGTGAGAAGGCCCTGAGGCAGATGGTTCACTTAGTAGACTGGCAGAGCACCAGGGAGGCCAGTGTGGTTGGAGCACAGTGAATGAGGGCCAGAGTGGAAGGGCATATGGGCTCTGGTGAAAGTTTGAGTTTTGTTCTTTCAGGAGTTGGAACAGAGATGTCACATGTCCTGATTTACATTTTACAAAGATGACTCTGGATGCTGTCGAGAATAGATGGTAGTGAAGTTTCCTATTGTGAGTGCTCTGGGACTAGTTAAGGCTGCATCTTTACCGTGGTCAGTTGTGAACACAGCTGAAATGGGCTCTTCCACTTAACAACGCCTTTCCCCAACCTCTCCTGTTAAGGTACCCTATGGAAAAGGCCCTTTCTCTCACTTATTGGTGCATTTTGAACATCCTCTGGCATCACATTCTTTTTCTCTCTAGAATCTTCTAAATCCATAGCCTTGGATTTACTCTTGGACTGCTCTGCTAGGCTGTCTATGGATCGACTCTCAACCTGAATCAGCTGTTGTCTGCCTAAGCTCATCTTCACCACAGGAAACTACCCACTTTACTCCCTTCTCCATCTCTGGAAGAGATTTGAGGGACACACCTGTGTCCCGGATGATGTTTATCTCCTGCCATCTCTTCTCCAGTGGGCATTTGTGTGTCTCTTAATCTTTCAATGACTGCCCCACCTGCTGCATACATTTCTTCTTTTCTCTCTCAAAGATGTCTTCATTTCTTCCTTTCCTCATTTCATTAAGAACACAGATTTCAGAGACAGCTTGCCAGAGTTCAAATGCTGATTTTGTCACTTCCAGTTCATGGATCCTTGTGTGAGTAAGTTAACCTGTCTCAGGTTCTTCCTGTGTTAAATGGGGATAAGATGACTCGTCTTATAGGATTGTAGTGTGCAGTATTAAATGAGTTAGGTAAACTCAGAAGTGTCTGACATGTAGTATTCTTTAAATAAATGTGAACCCTTGTTATTACTGTAAATGTTAATTTTCTTTTATATTATTTGGATGCTTCAAAATGTATTAAAACTTTTAATGTATATAAAATGTGTAAACATACTACTCAATGAATCAGTGTTTAAAACTAAAAAGAATACTTTCAGTAGCCTACAAACGTTTAAGTATTCACTGAATGACATGATCACTATTAGCAAAATGTCACTTGAATTCAGTGACGTTTCTTCTCTTTTTTACAGGAAGAAAAGAGAAGGATTCTAATTTAAATCAATTGAAGCTTTTCTATTTCACAAGACTCTGCCAGAAGATGTGTGTAGCTGAAGAATTTTAAGTGGAAAGAGGCAACCTCCCATAAATCTTCCTTTAGTATATTCATATCTGACCCATGTTGGACAATTAGGTCCCTCATGGGGTATGAACAGAAAGGAGGTGGGAAACAGGGTGGGAAGGAGGCTGGATGCTGCTGTCTTTTTCTTTTGTCTTCAGAAAAAATAATGGCCCCAAGGGTCAGACTTAATCTCCTTTTATGGAGAAGGTATAGAGAACAAGGGCAAAAGGATGAAAGAAAGAAAGCTAGAAGGGAAAGGAATAGCTTGGATTATTTAAAATCTTCATAGTGGGTTCATAATTGGTATTTATTTATTATTTCCTTGCTTCAGGGAATTCAATGGGCAGAATCCCACATACAAAACAGACACAAGGCTATCCTTGCTCTTTAAGGGATTTAAGACAGGACTGCCTTAAAGACAGAAGCTGCATTAATGTATTTAAAAGAGATTGGTTTGCAATCTACTTCTGAAGATTCCTCCTTTAATTATTTATTTATTTTTTATTTTTGCATGTTTCTCTCTCTCTTTTTTTTTTGTTTGTTTTTGTTTTTGTTTTTGTTTTTGAGATGGAGTCTCACTCTGTCGCCTAGGCTTGAGTGCAGTGGCACGATCTCAGCTCACTGCAACCTCCGCCTCCCGGGTTCAAGCAATTCTCTTGCCTCAGCCTCCCGAGTAGCTGGGATTACAGGTGCCTGCCACCACACCTGGCTAATTTTGTATTTTTAGTAGAGAGGGGGTTTCACCATGTTGGTCAGGCTGATCTCAAGCTCCTGACCTCAAGTGATCCGCCTCAGTCTCCCAAAGTGCTGGGATTACAAGCATGAGCCTCTGCGCCCGGCTTCTCTTTTTCTTAATAATAACTAGAGCCTCTGGAATCTCTGTGAAATCCCATATCTTTAACTTCTTCAAATTTTTGAATGAGCAATGGTGGTGAGATTGAGGAAATCAGAATACCAGGATTGGGAAAGATTTTGAAAAAGAATAGAAGGCTCACCAATAACACGTTAGTGCCTAATGAAGGGTTTATTCCATCTGATTTACAGAATAGACCAGACAAGACAATCATTTCAGAGCCTTTTACCTGTGTCAGGGTATGACAGCCACAGCCCTTGTTTTAAAGATCATCTTTGTCTAATCCCTATTACCTGGACTTACAAATTTCCCCCTTTAATGTTTTACAGGTTTACCTATGTGTAAATGTGAGATATGTTTAAATAAAGTGTTAATACATGTTTAAATAAAAATTCCTGTTTAAATGAAAATGCACTTTATACATATTTAAATGAAAATAATTTAAGCCTGCAGATGGATTAATATTTTTCTGAGTCAATGCTCTGTACAAGGTGGTTCAATTTTTCCATCAGTTCCTTTATAACTCTGTTACTTCCAATTGCAAAATGTAGTAATTTGGCTTAACTATGGGCCTGGTGTGCTACATCTTCTTCTGAGTTGAATACCTTCCATCTCTGCTTGGCTTCCTGTTAAATATTTATTATTGAACAATGTTGGGAATTAGGGGAGATTTTGCATCCAACGAAGACACAAATATTCCATGCTGAGGCCCTCCCTTCAATTGAACCTTCAGATTCTGTCTTTGCAATGCCTGAGTGAAGATCATGAAAGAACAGCAAAGATCTCCTGATTAGGCCAGACTGTGTTTCCAATGTCATTACATTAAAAAAAAAATAATAAAACTGGTGAGAAACAAACAGTATTATGGGCCTTTTCTTTCCTTTTTCAATTCCTAGGTGATATGTCAGTTATCTTTGCTTCAAAACATGGTATAAACAATGTGTTGTACTCATTAGAACTAATTTATTTACTTGATTAGTTCTTTACTTTTATTTGTGCTTTCTGAAATTGGTCTCAGGTGACAAAAGCATATGTGACATATGAAAGTGTTTGATCAAGTAGTCTTTTTTCTCAGTTATCCTAGAAAAAAAATACTTATGCCCTTTTAACATTGGCTTTCTTTATACATTGCTAAAGTTTGAATATGTGCCATAAAATTCATATTTTGGAAACTTAATCCCCAATGCAACAGAGTTGGGAGGCAGGGCTTAATGAGAAGTGATTAGGTCATTAAGGCTCTGTTCTCATTAAATGGATTGTCATTATCGGGGGAGTGGGTTTCTGATAAAAGGATGGGTTCAGTCCCCTTCCTCTCCTTCTCTCACGCCCTCTTCCCCTTCTGTCTTCCACCATGAGATGATACAGCAAGAAGGCCCTTACCAGATGCCAGTCCTTCAATCTTGGACTTCCCAGCCTCCAGAACTGTGAGCAAATAAATTCCTGTTCATCATAAATTACCCAGTCTGCGGTATCCTTTTATAACAGCAATAGATGGACTAAGACACTTGTGTTCACCAGTATGAGCCCAGGTTCTCACATAGAAGGCATGGTTTTGAGCACTTTTAAACAAATAAGGTCAGGTTCATTCTAAAGTTGACAGTACTCATTGGTCTGTCTTCTCCTCTGGCATTCTGCCAACAGTTCAACAGACACCCAAGCTATATTTGTGTCTCTCTTCCCTAAAAAAGTTCTAGTTTTAGCCCAAGTAGATCCATGCCTGTACCACAGAGTCATTTGAAGCACAATGACTCTTATGTTCCCTCAAATTGTGACTTCCTCTATATTTTATGTCATCTCATCCTGTTGTCGAGGAAAAATAAAGAATCTTGTCAAATGATAGTAACTAAATCTCCTGATAGGTAACTTGAAATTCAAATTTTCTATCACGATGATTTCTCTCCACATCTCTTCCCAGGATGAAAACTGAGTGCAGGGGAAGCTGTGGGGAGAATAGCCACTAGTTTTCTGCCCCGCACACAGTCTTCTCTGGCATTTCTGGGGTATTTCTCATCTTTCCTGGTCTCTGCATTCCAGGATGTTTCTGCTGATTTCTGAGACATGATGATCCCACCTCAGTTCCCTTGTTAGCATCTCCTTTGGGTTCTTGTTAGCATCTGCAGCTTAGTCCAGACTCAGACATCCATGACACAGTTCCTGGTGTCAAAACCTCATAACATAATGCCTTCTGATCTTAATCCCAAGCTTCTTTAATGGGGTTCACTGGAAGAATGAGTTTCATTTAAAAAGTAAAGATTTTTCAAAAGATTATTTTTGGTTACATTATTTTATTTGATGTGTGTATTTGATTTATTTTATTTTATTCTGACCTGCCTGATATTGTCACTCCTTCCTATTTATTGTCTTCTGCTTTAAATATAGTATATTGTTTTCTCCTTTAAATATAGAGGTCATCTATAATTTGACATTGGGTACAGGAAGGATACCTGTTATAATGTTTCTGCCAACAGAGCTAAAATTTAGGGAAATAAGAAATTGTCAAAATTCCTTATAGATGCTGGATATTAGACCTTTGTTGGATGCATAGTTTGCAAAAATTTTCTCCCATTCTGTGGGTTGTCTGTTTACTTGATGGATAGCTTTTTTTTTCCTGTGCAGAAGTTCTTTAGTTTAATTAGATCCCATTTGTCAATGTTTGCTTTTGTTACAATTGCTTTTGACATCTTCACCATTGAATACTATACAGCCATAAACAAAAATGAGATCATGTCCTTTGCAGGAACATGGATGGAGCTGGAGGCCTCTATCTTTAGCAGACTAACATTGGAACAGAAAACCAAATATTGCACATTCTCACTTATAAGTGGGAGCTAAATGATGGATGCATAGAGGGGAATTACGCACACTGGGGTCTACTGAAGGATGAAGGCTGGGAGGACGGAGAAGATCAGGAAAAATAACTAATGGGTACTAGGCTTAATACCTGGGTGATGAAATAATCTGTACAACAAGCCCCCATGACACAAGTTTACCTAAGTAACATTCCTGCATATGTGCCCCTGAACTTAAAAGTTAAAAAAAAAAAGAAATTGACAGAATTGATCAATGAGAACTATTTTCTTCTGCAAAGGAAAGGAAGATGGCATCTGTAGTGACTCTGCAGCCAATTGATGACTTCAGATGTTATCTTAGTGAAGCAAGCCTGGGCCAGCATTTCTTTTGGAAGGTTCTTGGCTCATTTTCTATAACTTTGATTATTGCAAACAGCAGATATCAATGTAAGCATTTATTGTCATTAGCATTCTCTGTGCCTAAGATAGTGCCTGGCACAGAACAGTCACACAGTCATATTTGTTAAATAAAAGAAAAATGAATGGATAGATGGTCGTGCTGTTGCTACTGGGGGTGAAGATGCTAGAAAGAAGCTATGAGGTTAGCTTTTTAAAAAGAAAGAAAAATAAAAGAGACAGAAAGGGAACGGAAGGTCAGAGCAGAGAATAAACATGAATGCACCACACAGAAGCTAAAGGAGAGCCTTTCTGGATTCCTCTATAACATTCATGGCTTTCTTGTTATTCTTAGACAGTTTGACTCTCTCTTTATAAAAAATACCTTATAAATCTTCCTTTATTACCTATAATGTCTTGCTATCTTTATTTTGTTTCCCTTGTTAACTTTTCTTTTTCATGCCTTCTTGCTTCTCTCTTTCAAAAACTCAAGAGCAATGAAAATCAAGTCAGCATATTAACGAGATCCAAAATTGCTGGATGCAGAGGCTGGAGAGTCAATGATTGTCCTCGCCTATCCTTCCAGACCCTTGTGAACATCAAACACCTTGATTTGTCAATGAATGATGTTCTCTCAAACCCAAGGGGCGTCCAAATCTATGTTAATCCTTGGTTATAAAATGCATCTTTTAAAGATCAGCAGAAAGCCCGTTCTCTTCTTTTTATAGCGAGGTCTGGGAAAGCCTAGAAGAAGGGGGAATTCTCTAATGATAGCACAGGAAGCAATGATCCTCCTTTTTCTGGCATTGGTATTTACAGAATACCATGGCCTGTGAGGCTGGGGCCACCCTTTGTGGGCAGAAAGGTGATTTTGTGGCTCACAGCACTCCGCAAACCTTCCCCGCCAGTTCACAGCTCAGAAAGCACCTGGACTAAATATTTTATGCCAAGGCCATGAAAATCCAGGGAATGCAGCTGTCCTCAAAATTTCTTATTTCTTACCTGCAGTGGCAAGGTCACTAGGTGGCTGCACAAATGGCCGGGGGATAGATTGCATATGGCAGGGCAAGTAGAAAACAGGAGAGGGGTTATATTGAAATGGCACAGAGGCCCTTCTAGAGATTTCCTTCTTGCTAAGGCAGTTCACAGAGGTCCTCCAGCACTGCTAAGTTCATGAGCTTCATTGCAAAAATTCTAAAAGGCTTCCTCTTCTCCATTCTGAGTTCTGCCTCTTATTTTATGAATTTTTACATGTGGTTTTCTCTTCTTTAGCTTCAGAAGGAGTAGGCTCATATTTAGCACTCTTTCTTCATAGTATATGATCTGACTCCACACTTGTCAGCTCTGTAAGCTTCTAAGCTCTAAAAACCTGTTTCCTCTTGAAGGTGCAAACTATTTCTGCCAATAAAAGTCAAAGGGAGATAATATATGAAAAAGTGCTTTACAAATACACTCAATAGATAAATGTATGTGATGGGTATTGAGTCTCTATATCACATATTTTCTTTTCTTTTCTCCTAGAGTATTCTAGAGGCTGAAATTGGTGTTGCTTATGTCAACCCGAAGCTCAGCCCCACTGTTAGTATATAAAAATGGAACCCAGAGCTTCGATAAAAGATACTTCCCTGAAAGGCTTTCTAGATGTGACGCTCAGGAAGGAAAGTTCTGCTTCAAAGGACAAGTTGCACTGGAGGAAGAGGAAAGCCACAGGTACTTAAAAAGACCTAAGAAATGTGCTACAGGCAATTCTTGCTCCCAGTCAACTGCTGGAGGATTTTCCCATATTTTTAAGACTATCTGTTTCTCTAATATTCAGGCATTTCATTTTTATTTTTATTTAAAAACATTTTTCTCCTAATGCTTTTTATTTATTCAGTTTAACATTTTTCAACTTTACGTTTAAAGTACCTTATTCTATTTTTAATCTTTAATCCATTTTTCTTTTACATTTTTAAATTTTTGTCTCATAGGTTTTAGCCTTTTATCCTAACTTTTTTATTTTTTAATGTGTTTAACCTTTTATCTCATTGGCTTCTTGCTCTTTACCTTTTATTGTAAATCTCATCTCTTTTATCTTTTTATTTTTAACTTTTAACCTTCTCTTGGAGTTTTAACTTTTCTTTTCTTTCTTTCTTTTTCTTTTTTTTGATGGAGTCTCACTCATTTGCCCAGGCTACAGTGCAGTGGCATGATCTCGGCTCACTGCAACCTCTGCCGCCCGAGCTCAAGTGATTCTCCTGCCTCAGCCTCCCAAGTAGCTGGGATTACAGGCGCTGTGCCCAGCTAATTTTTGTATTTTTAGTAGAGACGGGTTTTCACCATCTTGGCCAGGCTGGTCTTGAACTCCTGACCTCGTGATCCACTCGCCTTGGCCTCCCAAAGTGCTGGGATTACAGGCGTGAGCCACTGCACCCAGCCAACTTTTCTATTTTTAGCTTTTACAGGATACATTTTATTTTCTCTTCTACTTTACTCTCAGTATTTTTATTTTCCATTTAACTGTCTACCATAGAGTAATTACTTTTAAAAAGTAAAATATAAAAGTCTTTCTTTTCTAATATTTATCCTTATTTGAAGAATTGTTTTTATAATGATTGGCAAGGAGGAATCTGTATGTGAGGTAGCATACGTGAGAATCCGAACCATAAATCTGAGATGCTTTTTCCATATTCTAAGTTCCCTTAGGAAGCTGTAAATATAAATTCTATGTTTGAATGACATACCTGGACTGGAGAAATAATTTGGGGTTCAATAACATATTTATGGTATTTAAGCCAAGAGACCAAATGAGATCACTTAATACAAAGGTAAAGATGAAGAGAGATGCAATCTAAAATCTGAGCACTAGAGCATCCCCAGTTTATGGGGTTGTGATGAACAGAAGGGCCTAGTAAATGAGATAGGGAGGAGGAACCAGTGAGGATTGGAGGAAAACCAAAAGAATGAGAATTGTAGTGGAGGGAAAAAATATTTTTCTCTATCTATCTTAGGTTCATTGGCTGGGACCCTGACAGTTAGACTGACAAAAGACAAATTAACAAGAGAAGAAAACACAGATTTTTATTAACATGGGCGTCACTCATCTATATGGAAGCACTCTATGGTGAGTAATTCAAAGGAGGGACTAGAATTTAATCTTATATGGCATCTTAGCAAAATAATAATAATAATAATTTTATGCCAAAGTGAAAAGTAAGAGGAAGAGGACTTTGAGCTTCTAGAGGTGGCAAATTGTGGAAAGACAAATATATGGTGAAACTATTGGTAAAGGAAGGCTAGTTGGTAAGGTATGTTATGTACTTTCTTCTGGAGTTGTCTTTGTTGATTAAGAATCCTTCCAGCCAGGCTCAGTGGCGCACGCCTGAAATCCCAACACTTTGGGAGGCCAAGGCGGGTGGATCATCTGACGTTAGGAGTTCGAGACCAGCCTGACCAATATGGAGAAACCCCATCACTACTAAAAATACAAAATTAGCCAGGTGTGGTGGTGAATGCCTGTAATCCCAGCTACTCTGGAGGCTGAGGCAGGAGGCTGAACCCAGGAAGCCGGGAGGCAGAAGTTGCAGTGAGCCAAGATCACGCCATTGCGCTCCAGCCTGGGCAACAAGAGCAAAACTGTCTCAAAAAAAGAAAAGAAAAAAAAATCTTCCCATCATTCCTGGTAAACAGTTTTTTGTCTGCTGCTTGATAATTATCTTCAGCTCAAAATAACCAATAGTCCAAAGTGGCATATTTTGGGGTGGCCTGTTCTCCTACTCTTCATGTCCTGAGAGCCAAGTCAATAAATGGTTTCAACGAACAAAGAGTGAACGGCTGTCCCAAAAGCTCCTAGTCATTTACATAAGCTGATGATTGAAAATTGACCTTTATTTTTTTCACATCATGGAGGTTTTTGTTAGCCTTGGCACGGCTGTTTTGGTGGAATGGTAGAAATAAAAGCCTAATTAGAGTTGGTTCAAGAGAAATTTGGAAGAGAATCAGAGAAAATGTAGAAATTTGCTTTAAAAAGAAAGAGATAAATTGGTTTGTTACTAGAAGTAATGAGTCAGGAAGGATTTTAAAAGAAGTTAGATATTTCATTTTTTTTTTATGATAGAATTGATTCAGGAGAGAAGGAAAACTTGATATTTCAAGAGAGAGAGGGGCAACAGTTGTTAGGAACATTAAGTGGTTCTGAATTGGAATCTAATGTGTACAATAGAGGGGCTGACCTAAGGTAACACAGCTTAATCATAAGGCAGCAGGAAGCTATGGATGCAACAAGGCTGACAGCAAATGCCAGTCCATTTTAGTGACGCATAGCCGTGACCATTGTGTAACCCTGCAGGTGCATTAGGGGTCAGCACATCTAAGCTGGGTTAGAGAAGCTGTACAGCTCTTTTTCAAGCCCAGCAGCTGGGTCAGCTTGTCTCCAGGGATTAGGCTCAGGTCTAATCCACATGTCTCCCATTCTGAGGCCCAGGCTCCTGGAATGGCTAAAACACATGAAGGCCAGTGAAGGAACGTAAAGCCACTTGAGACCTTTTTGTTTCATTTTTTATTTTCGAGACAGTCTCACTCTGTCACGCAGGCTGGAGTGCAGTTGTTCAATCACGGCTCACAGAAATTTCCACCTCCTAGGCTCAAGCAATCCTCCCACCTCAGCCTCTTGAATAGCTGGGACCACAGGTGCACACCACTATGCCTGGCTAATTTTTTTTGTATTTTTGTAGAGATGGGATTTTACCATGTTGCCCAAACTGGTCTTAAACTCCTGGGCTGAAGCGATCCTCCCACCTTGGTCTCCCAAAGTGCTGGGATTACAGACATGACCCACCATGCCCAGCCTCACTTGAGGACTAAACTTGGAACTGACATTGTCACTTTTGCTCCATTCTATTGGCAAAGCAAGTCACAGTGGCAAATCCAAAGTCAAAATGTGGGGAAATATACTCCACCTCTTAATGAGCTGAACTGATTAGTATGTTTTAAATGCTTGTAGAAAGAGGGAAGTTATAATTGGTCCTAAGAAAGGGGTGAATTGTTGGATTAGAAATATAGTGGAATGGCTGGGCAGAACAATGTCTGTGAATTTGAAGTGAAACCAGTTGACATGGATGTGTGCTTCCTTCTATGTTCATTCAGCTGTGTGGCTGCTGCCACTGATTAAGGTTGGTAGTTGCATTTAATCACATTTACAGGTTGAGCACTTTGAATCCCAAAATTCAGCATCTGAAATACTCACCTGTGTCTCGCACTCTGGGAGGTTGAGGCAGGAGGATCACTTGACTCCAGGAGTTGGAGGCTGTATTGAGTTATGATCCTGCCACTGCACTCAAGCCTGGGTTTAGAGTGAGCAAGACTCTGTCACTATAAATAAACAAATACATAAATAAATAAATGAAATAAAGTAAAATAAATCTTTTGGCCACCTGTGGTTATGTAGACCTTTAACTCTGCCTTGAAAAAGAATATGAGCAGACAGTTCACTAAGAAAAAAATATCAGGCGCCCGTAAACAGAAAAAAAAAAAAGGTTACCTTTTTACTCAAATACATGCAAATTGAGAATACAAGGAGATAACAGCATTCAGCTGTCAAATTTGCAATCACAAAAATAATTATAACATTTAAAACTCATGGAGTGGGGTCAGAAGAGCAATGTTATAACTGCTAGTATAAACTATTAAAACTTTTCCAGAAAATAATTTAGCAACATGCTTTAAAGACAAAGAATGCATTTTTTTCTTGATTCGGTAATATTACTTTTAGAAATCTAAGAAATTTATCAGACGTGCAGAAACATTTATATAGAGAAATGTTTAGTGCTACATAGTTTGTAATAGTAAAATTAAAATAAACTTACATATTAAAATACATGAATATATATAATAATAAATAAAAAATATAAAAAGCTTTATGATCTATTCCTATGATGGGAAACTGAGACCATTGAAAATCATGCTTTCAAAGAGTTTTTAATGAATTAATAATATACTTATAAAATATTTTGTTAAAATTTGTTAATATAACAGAAAGCATATAAAATTCAAAATCGGTTCTCAAAATTGGTGTACCTCAGAATCACCTGGAGAATTTATCAAAATCACAAATGTCTTGGTCCCACCTCAGATCTATTGATTCAGAATCTCAAGTAACATAAAGTAGGAATATGGACAATTACAGTAAAAAAAATTATATTGGTTTTCAAAGGAAAAGTTCCTACTTTTATAATTAGAAAAAAATGCAGTGAATATTATTAAAGTAAAAATTTCCTTCTGGTCTTTGAGGACTTCTCCTCCCACTCATTAGCAGCTGACTACTGGTGCTCTAAAATCAGTTTTATCCTTGGAGCACATCAGTGAACAGGTGACTCACTCTAGACAGAGAGAAAAGTTTAACAAGATTAGCAGGTAACAAAAATAAAACCAAATATATCAACACTGCAACGCACTAAGCATTCCTTTAGGATTTTTATTCTACTTAAATTCTATTATATATTTCAAAAGCACAAAGCCTCAGGTTTAATAATTATATGTGGGAAAAGCTGATGAGCTTGGTTGGCCACACATCTAGAATGGAAGAGACATATAAGTACAGACCCCAGTGGGCACTGAGGAGCTGGCTTCCTCTAGCTTCATAAAGCAGGTCAACTGCCCTGAACTTTGTAAAGCCAAAGCCCCTTTCTGTCTAAGTGCTGATGATACTCGTTGATCAGCATAATTGGAGGGAAATTTTACAAACTTATAAATGGGGTTGATTTCCTGCCTTTAGACCTGTCCGAATAGCACTCTTCATGGTTGACTGACATTGTCTTTGCCGATTTATTTACCTTTATCAACTGTGTCTACATGATCTGCTTTGACAGACTCCATTGTGGAATTTATAAATTTTTTAATAAAAAGAGCAATTCTTTATTTTCCCTAATTAGCAGCTATTAGCTCACTAAACATTCCATATGACATATTTACCAATTCTCATATTGATCATTATGTTATTTATTCTAAGATGGATATTCTACACAAGGAAAACAAGCTCCATATATAGTTGTGTTGCTGTTGACCCCAATTAATGATACTACTTATCACCATGGGTAAAAATCAGCTAGAAGAATACAAGGTTATGACTGTGTTAAAATACAAACTTTAAGTAAATGGAATTTAACAGGGTGTAATTGAGCAAAGAATGATTCACGAATTGAACCAACAGAGATTCAGAGAGCTCTGCTCTACAATGTGGGCAAGCAATATTTATGGACAGAAAACAAAAATGAGATACAGGAGCAGCTGGATGGGTTACAGCTTGGTGTTTGCCTCATTTGAACATGGTCTGATCAATTGGTGCCTGTGATTAATTATCATGGCTATTGTAATTGGCTGACTCAGATATTTATTACAAAAGTGTACTCTTACATTAGGCTTTCAGTTATTTTAAATACTAAGTTAGGTTGTAGTTTGTTACATAAGGACTCGAAGTATGAAGACATCCTAAGGCCAAATTTATTTTAACAGCTGTTTTTTGACCTTTCCACTTATTTTGACTCTATGGACATGGATTAGTTGCCAGGTAAACTGTTGGAGCTCAAGATAATCCCTAGTTACTGAGTTATTATTGTTCACAGAAAGCCATGATAATACAAAGGAAGTTATTTTGGACAATTTCAATTTTTAGCATTTCAAAATGGAGATTATTGTGTATTGCAGGTACCCCATAAATATATATACCTACTATTTACCCACAGAAATTAAAAATAAAATTTTAAAAAATGAAGATCTGTTCTGCACTTTTATACTTTAACTTATTCCTTAATACCTTGAAATCATTCTTGTATAAAATGCATATGTGCCATTTGCCATAGAGAACTGAAAGATGAAGACTTCTCTTTTTTTTTTTTTTTTTGTTTTGAGATGGAGTCTCACTCTGTCACCCAGGCTGGAGTGCAATGGTGCTATCTTGGCTCCCTGCAACCTCCGCCTACCATGTTCAAGCAATTCTCCTGCCTCAGCCTCCTGAGTAGCTGGGATTAGAGGTGCATGCTACCACGCCCAGCTAATTTTTGTATTTTTAGTAGAGACGAGGTTTCACCATGTTGGTCAGGCTGGTCTCGAACTCCTGACCTCGTGATCCACCTGCCTCAGCCTCCCAAAGTGCTGGGATTACAGGCATGAGCTGCCACGCCCAGCCAATGACTTCTCTTTTATGCATATTACATAGATTTTTGTAAGGAACAAGGACTGACCTTAATAGACAATAGGCTCCTTTGTCAACTAACAACATGAGTGGCTACGAAACAACTATTGCAGAGCTAATTTAATGACTGTATACAACTCCTGATATTTAAGTGACTGAAAATCAATAATCATATTTAGTGAGTTAATTTATTTAGTAAGTTAGGTTTTATATAGGTTTTTCAACCAATTTATCTTGAGGAATAATAAAGTTATATGGCCCAAGGTAGAAAGCTATGCAGAGGCTACTTATAGAATTTGGGGAGACCTGCTTTATAAAACAGAATTAAAAATCAGTTGTAAATGTGAATGTTTATATAGATGAGAAAAAATAACAAATTACAACTCAAAAAGCCAACACATACCATACTTCACAAGTTTCTAGAATCCTTCCTAGAGTCTCAGAAGGAGCCCAGAAATCAGGGATGCTGAAACTTAAACCTCATTTACTTCACAGTAAATCTACTTCTGAGTTCTTGGGAGTATTACTGAAAAAGATAACGGTATACAGTGTTTAGGTTTGTCTGCTTTAAATATTTTCAGATCTAAATAATAGTACTTATAAGATTTGAAGGCAATGTACAGTTTGTTGATACTTGACTGTAGCAAATGAAAGCTATTTTGTCAAAAGAATATTGGCCTTTTTGCCAGGTGTATTTAGGCAATCTCAGAGAGAGAGTGGGCTTAAATGCATAGATGTGTCTTTTCCAGATTCTGAACTTTCGTGAGAGGATATGAGCCCAAAGCTTACCTTAGCTAGCAGGTAAGAGATAAGGCTCCACACTTAACTGCTCTCCAGATACTTGTCAGGAAGTCCATGGCCTTAAATTCACTGCCCTTAAAGCTTATCCAAAGCTTGATTGGTGAAAACAATGTTTATTGTTTACTTTCTAGAGGAGATGCATTCAATTCACTCCTCTGAAAACAAGTATAGTTGTTTTTAGTGCAGGGAGTGGGTTCCCAGAAGGCAATGCTAATTGACTTGGTGCTGTCTGGGGGTCACTATTTATTAGTACGTAGGGTCAGGCACATTAGTAAGACTCTCAGACTCTCTTTTCAAATTTCAGTGGTTTCAGCCAGAGATTTTTTTCCAGATATTATTATTATTATTTCTGTTAGACTCTACATACTTCCCCCAGAGCCTAAAGTCCATTAAGTTCTACTTTCTGCATGCTGGGACCAGAGTAACCTTCATAATTTGCAAAACAATTACACTTTCATCTTTACAAAACTTCACATACCCTCTTTATATGTGCTTAAATTTCCTAACTTGTGTTTTGAAGTCTACTTTAACACCTAGGTGCTCTTGAATCCTACTAAATCATGAACCTCCCAGACCTTGCCCTACACTTTCACTCAGAGCTTATCTTCACTATTCCATTAAGCTGAAATGTTTTCATTTCCTGTATCTGTGCAGTTGTCCCTGAGAGCATAACTAACTTCCACCTTCTTCATGAGTGTCTTTAATCATCCAAAGCAGAGTTAATCTATTTCTTTCCTGTTTCTTTATTGTCCCTCTGTTTGCATGTATGTGTTTACTATGTACTCATTACAATGTCTTTGTACTTGTGTCTGTTTTTCTCTCCTCCATAATACTGTGTTTGTATGGGTGGTTTTTTATACCCCCATAACACTCAGCAGACTTTCTCATATTGAGTCAGGACATGCGTATCAGATGAAAGCTATTTCCAAGTGATTTTGGATGAAAAGAGCTCTCCTCTCTCAAGCTTGACCCTTGAGTCTTGGTGAAGTTGTGGCAAAGGTTGAGCATCAATTAGACCAGTGACCCAGTTCTGACTCTGCCATTATCCACAAGCTAGGTGACCCTGAGAAAATAAATTAACCTCTCTAAGCCTCAGTTTAGCCATTTGCAAAATGGGTAGCATATTAACTACAGAAAATCTTACGTGAACTAAAGATAGTACAAGTGGAACAAACAGTACATGTTTGATTAATGTGGTTGTTTCACCCTGAAATGTTAGCCCTGTTATGAGGATTGTGAGCTTCTCCAGAGTTGAGAGTGTCATATCTGCATCTCCTTGAGTCCTGAGCCCTGGGGAAATGTGTGGAACATTCTTGCTATCATTCTGTAAGTCTGAGTCAAGACTTACCTCTTCAATACTGATCCCTTCAAAGGAGCTTAAACTTGTCTCCAGATATCAGAAAGACAATGTTATGCTGACAGGCTATGCATTGAATCCTAGCAGGCAAATTGAAGAAAATTTAGCAAAGGTAGAGTTCAGAAGCTCAGAAGCATTTTATTCTGCCACCACAAGGAGCCTTAGCTTCTTGGATTCCTTAGCTTCATGAAAAGGGGCTGGGTATTGTTAGCTAGTGTTGTTCTCTTTCCTGACTTTTAAAAAATTTTTCCGTGACAGCTAATGTTTTACCAATGTCTGTGGCTGAGGACTGGCTGAGGAGTGCGTGATTAGGAAGTGAGGGCTGCAGTGTTGCTTCTCACTCCCTGTAAAGGCCAGTGACTACATTCTGTTTTGCAAAGGCAAATTTCATTTATGTATGTAGAAATAAATAAGTGAGCCAAACCACTGGGGGATGATTTGCCTGCTGAAAAGGAGTGCTACAAAACAATACTCTGTGTGTGTGTGTGTGTGTGTGTGTGTGTGTGTGTGTGTGTGTGGTTGCATACAGATTTAAGATATCTTAAAGTGCCTCATAATGATGAATTTGTTATTGCCAGCCCAGGAACCGTGCATGAGAATACAGCAAACTGTGTTTGGTCCCATCTCTTCCTCAGTCAGAGAGATGAAACATTTTTTATTTCTTATTTTTATTTCGTATCTTTACAAAACTGAGAGACTGTGTAAGACCCTAAAATATATCATATGATCTTTTCCTGGTTCTTTTTTTTTATTTAATACTAGTAATCTGCTCCTACTATCTCACCTAGGGAATCATTGCTGTGAAATGATTTATCTGGAAATGGTAAGCTTCTGGTGCGTATATCAGCAAGTGTCATTCCTGTAAACCAGCTGTGATTCTCTGAGGAGCATTTCTCATCTAACTCTAGACGTCCTATGGTCTAGTAATCTGGCCATTTATACCCTTAATATCTAGTTATACCATCACTCACTCTCTCTGATCTCTCACTCTTTCTCCTCTCACACACATACACACACACATACACATACACATACACACACACATACACAGTCATTCTTCCTTCCTTCTATGCTATGGTTCCCTACCATTTCTACCTTTACATGTAATAAAGAAAATTATAAAGGAAAATGAAAAGAAAGCTCAATGCACCATGTCATGCACAGGTATTTCCTTAAACTCAAACAATTGTTTCATGCTTAAGAACAAATATCCTTCTGTGTGCTATGTTTGGGTCTAAAGTGTATTTATTTCATATAATAATCTCAATGCTTAAAATGGCTGTATATTTGAGCAGGAGTAGCTCTTCTGAATATATACCTTGATTATTTTGATGCTTAACTATGGCCATCATGAAAGAGTCTATTAGACTATTAGAGTCTACTAGTACATTGGAGATGTCCGTATAAAAATATTTAGCTGATTCAACAAATAATTAATACTTACGAAGGCTAGATAGACATTCTCCAGATCCCATCCTCCCATCCCTTAGTAAATCTAAATTTCAAGAATCCACACCTTTTTCTACGTAAATGCAATGACCTCCCCCTTCAGGCTGCTGAGACAGTTCCCCAGGGGGTGACGGAGTCATTGGCTCACATCAGGTTTGTGAGGATAACCAAGTGAACCCAAAGAAAGGACAAAGACTTCTCTTTATTTCTAGCCCTAGATATAAAATAACACCTTTATGTCGCTTAGCTAATCCCAGCACTGTCTCAACAAAAAGGTATGTTTTTGTCACTTTCACACACAGATAAGACTTGTATCAAGGTTGTTGGGGAAAGCATTGCAATTTTTCAATTTAAACAACTGCTCATATCAGTGAAGTCTTGGTTAAATAAATTCCCAGTGAAACACAAGATAAGGCAAATCTATTGGAGTATTAAATGGAAAATTTGTTCCTATATTATGTGTACCAGTGGGGGAAAAAAGGAAGAAGAGAACATCTGGGTATGATCTGATCATTATTCATTAACTAGTGCAATTAATAAATTCTCCAGACAATTACCTTGGCACAAATATTTGCTCAAGCCCAGAATTATTCTGCTGATGGTAGGTGACAAAGAGATCTCAGATATAATCTTTTCCTCCTTTACCCCAGCTGGCCTGTGCATGACAGTGGTCATGGGGACTTGCTGACACTCAGGGTCTTGCATTTGCTTGTGTTTAGTTGTAGAGATTGGATTTAAAAAATAGGAAAAGACAAAGAAGTGGAAACAAACTTGGTAGGGGGAGTGATTTGCTTCCCCCACCCCAGCTACAGCTTAAATTAAAGTAGTATTCCCCTTAAATAATTCTCTGATCACATTTAAGGGATAAGATGTAGTAGTTTAATAAGAAATGAACACAACATTAAAAAATTTTAAAACAAACTGATTTAGGAATCAGGAAAATTAAACTTGTGTACTAATATTGACCTAATTTCTTCTGTACCCTTGATCAAGTCATACAAGATGAAAGGGTTATGATGAGGGAGGATTGCAGGATTTCTAAAATTGCTTTTGGCTGGAAAGTTGCATGTCTAAAGAATAGATCTGTCTTTGCCTTCATCCCAAGATATCTAAAGGTGTTTAATTAATAAAGTATGAAATGAACCTCTCCGTGAGGCAGTTTCACTCATGACACTATCACAACATGCTGAGGACACCATTCTCTAGACAATATTGAGAAGCCATTTCTTGAGGCTCAAAGAAAGACCTAGTGGAGGACATAGATGTTTTCATGCTGTTGCAATCCAAAAATAAAGAAAACTCACTGATTTCCAAATAAACACTTTGATATTAATCTTAAAAAGTCCAATTAAAAGAACCCCAGACTCCCTGTTGGATGCAGAGACAAAATGTGATGATACCATAGGGCAGGTGGGTTGGGAACCAAAGTCTTTCCTGGGAAGCCTCTCTTCCCACACTTCTCCTTTGACTGTTAGCTAAGCTGACTTCAACCCAGTCATTTTGTCTTCCCAGGAATCACTCCAGTTTCATTATCTTTTTCTTGAAGTAGTTTAACCAGAATTATACACACTAGTCCAAGTGTGACCTAACTAGCATTTTGTATAAACACTTTTGCCTGTTTTATGCCCCATACTCTTGGCTGGTCTAAAAAACTGTGTTAGTCTCTTGGCTACAGAATTGTATTCTATCAGTCATTAGGAAACAGTCCAAAATGAGGCTAAGGTTCATTTTCTTTATTGAATAGATAATCAGTTTCAGCTATAAAATGGATATCCAGGAATAATATTTGCTAATGTAAATATTATTTACATTGTGAATAATATTTGCTAATGTGGCATAAGGCAGCATTTCTCAAACTGACAAGTGTTACCTATTAGTTGGTCCTGCCACACAATAAAATCAAAAAAAGAATGGAAAGAAAGAAGCAAAGACAAAAGAGAAAGAGAACAAAAAAAGGAAAAGGAATAGAAAAGAAAATTGAAAGTATCTCACTATATGGTAAAGTATTGTTTTGTGAACTATTTGTCAGAGTTATATATGTGTAAGTACAGAAAACATATTGCTTATTTATAGGGTTAGAATGTAGTGTGTTTCCTACTCTGGGTTGTATTCAAAAAAGTTTGATTGCTACTGTAAAAGGGATAAGAAATACTACTAAAACATGAAAGAATGTTAACTTTAGAAGTTAGCAGGGTTTTTATTCTTTAGATGTCAGACATGTGCAGGTAGAAAAACAAATGGTAAAAAAAAAAAAAAAATAGCTATACCAAGCCTGGAAAAAAAAAAAAACAAGAAAAGAAAAGAAAAAAGAAAACCATTGCGTCATCACAGTGAGAGCATCGTGGGGTGGACCACACCAGTGTCTTCTCCTTTCTGTTCTGGACACATGACACTGTGCAGCCAGCAGGGTGAAACTGCTGATGGCCTCTGAGGATGGCAGAGTGAATGCATTCAATTTCACACTTGTAAAATCAAGCACAGAAGAAGGCAGCCCAGAGATGTTATCTAGTATCAGAAATTACAGTTAAATATTTCCACTGGGTGTTTCTTTCCCTTTATATTTCTCCAGACCCTTTCTTTTTTTTTTCTCTAAGAAATAATTGAATTAAAAGCAAACAAACAAAAAAACCACAAACTCCGAAATGATAGTGATACCTTGGCTGTGCACTTGCATGTCTTTTGAAAATGAGTTGGCTCTAAAGGACATAAAGTTCACTGATCATTTCCTATGAAGCAGTCAGCAATAGTGGAGGAAGAGGCTGATCTCAACAATAGCTTTCCCTGGCTCTTTTGTCAGCAATGATTGACAGTTTGCTTTAGCCACAGTGATGAGGAGAACATTTTCTCCTTCCCATCTTTGCAGAGGCAACTGAGACTTCAGGCATTCATAACTTTTAAATTACTTATCCTAAAGGGATTTTGATTTTGCTGGGGAGAAGGGAGATGAGGGTTTCTGGAAAGATAGTCCCTGAGAGGATGAAGTTGAACCTTTAACCTTCCTGAAGTAGAAAGATAGATCCTGTTTGAACCTTGGAGAGAATCTCAGAGGTGAAAATGAGGAATATTTCTGTTTTGGCGTGTGACTTTAAATGAATAATTTAATCCCAATTAACTTTTTCTGTAACACCTGATAGAACAAGAATTCTGATAAAATAATTTCATTTTAATAAACATTACCTTAGAGTTATTTACAGGAAGGGCACTGAGCAAGGTACTATGGGTATAAAGAAGAATACTATGCCGAGTGCAGTAGCTCATGCCTGTAATCCCAGCACTTTGAGAGGCCGATGCGGTGGATCACTTGAGGTCAGGAGTTCGAGACCAGCCTGGCCAACATGATGAAACCCCGTCTCTACTAAAAATACAAAAATTAGCTGGGTGTGGTTGCAGGACTCCTATAATCCCAGTTACTTGGGAGGCAGGGGCAGGAAAATCGCTTGAACCAGGGAGGCAGAGGTTGCAGTGAGCAGAGATCGTGCCACTGCACTCCAGTCTGGGCGACAGAGTGAGACTTTGTCTCAAAAAATGAATAAAGAAATAAGTAAATAAATAAGAATACTAGCCTGAGCATCTTGTGAGCTCAACATGAAAACAACAAACCTTAACATAGGCACTGTAGGGAACATTGCATGCGTCAAGGAGAATGGCAGGGACTAAGACATACAGAACTAGACTTCCAGGACCCAGGCAACCCCAAGGGTTTTCTTTCTCCCCTGCATTACCCACTGTACGATAGCAATGCCCATATATCATTGTTGCCTCCACAGATGAATGCTTTTTATTCTCACAGTCACCAAACCCATCTAGGCCATCACTCCCTCTTTTGTGCATTCCAGCAGCAGCATCCAATTGTTCTTCCTTGTCCTTCTTTGAACAGATCACATAATTTGGCTGCAGGGCTTTCGTGCAAGTGTTTCTTCTTTTCTGAACTCTCTTATCTTGACTAACTTCTACTGATCCTTTAGGGCTCAGCTTAAATATCTTTTTCTTGGCCAGACATTCTTTGACCTGAGAGCTAACTAGGTCTTACGGGCTACGTGTTCTCAGAGCACCTGCAATTCACACCCACGTCACATCACGCACTGTACTTGAATTGTAATTTCTAGTTTAATGTCTTTCTTCCCTACCACATTACAAATCATGTTCAATACTATATCCCCCTAAATTAGCAAAGTGCCCAGCACATACTAAGCACTGAATATATATATACCCATGTTTGAAGCCATCTCAGCAAGTGGAAGTGGGTAGGGTAAGGGTGGTTGATTGGGGTGTTTTGGGCAGAGAGGAGAACACAGCAAATACTTAACTCAGGAATGGAATAGTCTAACATACTGTCACTGAGAGGGTGCTGGTGTTGCAAGACCTGAGTCCTGCTTCAGATCCACAGCGTATCAACTGTTAAATATGAGAATGAACTTTCCATTGACTCTGCATACTCCTATTGCTCCTAAGATTACACCCACTCTCCTACGTGCTGCATAAAGAGGGAAAAGTATACCACCATGGCACGTGTATGCCTATGTAACAAACCTGCATATTCCACTCATGTATCCCAGAATTTAAAGTAAAATTTTTTAAAAAAGAAGGAAAAGTATAAAGGAGAAGGCAACAGACAAAAAGACTTATCACCCATAATTCTCAATTTCCTCATTTGATATGACGGAACCACAGGAAAGCACATCTAGGTTCATCCAGCAATCCCATTCTATAATTCCATGACTAGAAATTATTCTCTGGTCTTCTTCATTATGTTTTGTTAATTCCCCTTTCTGAGAAAACTTAGGTCCCTTATAGAAAAGGCCTAGTTCACATAGGAAACTTTGGAAGACGTTTTCAGTGTTTTCTTAGATTCCCTCATGACCTCATTTTTTGTCTGTTTTTGTTTTTTGAGACAGGTTCTCACTCTGTTGCCCCAGCTAGGGTACAGTGGTGCAATCATAGCTCACTACAGCCTTCACCTCCCAGGTTCAAGTGATCCTCCTGCCTCAGCCTCCTGAGTATCTGGGACTATTTGTGTACCATGCCTGACTATTTTAATTTTTGTAGCAACAGAGTCATGCTATGTTGCCCAGGCTGGTCTGGAACTCTTGGGCACAAGTGATCCCCTCACCTTGGCCTCCCAAAGCACTGGGATTACAGGTGTGAGCCACTGTGCCTGGCCTACTTCATTTTTAAACACCAAAGTCTGCCGATTTTAGAGAGCGCAGGCATGGGATGCAGGAGAAATGCCCGGAACTCATATTTCAGCATGTATTAAGTTCAAAAATGGATGTTTTATGTTGCTACTGTGAAAGAAAGTTTTTGAATTTTTAGGAATGCAGAGTTCAGAGCAGTGGATTTCTGAGACACTTCTTCCTTCCTACCTCTTAACAACTTAGTAGAGATAGAAGTTCTTTAAGAGTTATATTTTCAGAGAGTAGACTCATGCCAGGATTCCTCAAAGCAGAATCTGGTATCTGCATTTTTTGGGTTAACTCAGATACACTGAAAATAGATTTTTACCTACATGAAGACACCTTATTTGAAACATTTCTACAATAAATCATTTTTTAGAAAGTGAGGTGAAATTAGATGGCATGGTGTTGTAAATTGGGATTGAATGGTTGAGTTAGGAGCTCTAGGCAGTACCATATCAATGGGAAGTAAGGGGGACTTTGGAGGCCCAGTCTGTCCCTTGGGAAGAAGTATTTTATCATGGAAATTGCCACTGCCTGGTGCTAATAAAAAGCAGACTGACTTTTAATTGGTTTTATAATTGTTTTTAATTTCTCTTTAGACAATGCTCTACTTCCTTGCTGTCTGCACCTGTGGCAGGGAACCATTTTCCTATCTCCTCTGTTCTTAGATCATTGGCTTGGGTTCTTGTTTTTGCCATGCGGTAACCAGCTAAATAACCTGGTGCATGACAATGCTGATCTGAGTCTGTGTTTGCACTCACAAATTCAGAAACTTGCAGAGTTAGTACTCTGGTTTGGAAAGCTAAGTAAAGTTAAGCCGGAAACTTTGACATCATCTGAATTTCTGTAACAAGGACAACTCTTTTCTCTAAACCTATTATTATTCTCTTTCACCTCTGACATCCATACATTATAACATTTTAGTGTTAAACATTTATTGAAAATGTTAAATAAGAAAAAAACCCACACTGTTTTCTTTCTAATCACCTACTGATTCTTCAAATTCCTAGGCTTTTGAAAAAGGGTTAAAAAGGGGACTATTTTCAAATCAGATTATTCTGCTAAGCAAGAAAATTTTTTTCTTGGCTCGCAGTAAACTGCGAACTCTTGAAGCTTCCAATAGTCGTGCCATGTTTAAGAGGTGAAAAATATCTTAACAGAATTGGATTAAATGAAGTAATGTGTGGATAAATGTGTATATAATATTTTAATAAGGGGAGTAGACTCTGTTTTCCTTCATTATGTCTCCCATTCATGTTGCCTTGAATTTAAAGTACAGAGGAAGTTGTTAAATTACATTTAATAATAGAGCAGGGCGTTTAATGTATATTAATTAACTATCAGCAGATGGTAAAGGGAGTCCTTGCTGAGTATGAATAAGGAGAGAGAGAGTTCTAACTGCCATGTAATTAAGCTGAAACTGCAGAAACAATGGAGGTGCGGTTACTTTTTTATTAACACATTATACTTACATGTGATCTGGAAGAATTTAATTACTTTGTGACTTCTATTATGTTCATTCAAGTTGCTCTCATGTCGAGTGGGTCTCTGTTCCCAGTAAACACTCTAGAGCAGCCTGAGTGACTTTATTTCTGAGCATTTTGATCGTCATGTTGTGCAAGTTGAGAGATGGTCGTGGTGTACCTCTGTGTCTGGATGTGCCTCAGTGCCCCAAGATGGCCAGTGTACCATTTCTGTTTCCTGCTGAATGTTTGGAATGGGTAACTCTCAAACCTCAGAGAAGAGTAGAAGTAAGGCAACGGGGGCTCCAGGGGGTCGGGGGGCGGGGTGGTGAAATTAGTTTTTTTCTTCGCTGTGGCACATCTTGGACATATCACATTTGACAATCAGGCCTTAGTCAGGTTAGAGAAGTTAGGAAAGGAGAAAACGAATCATTTTCTGCCTTGACATTGGTAAGCAAGTTAGTCACCTTGAGTTGCAACAAGCCCATTCTCTGTATTTGCCTTTCAACATTACCAATTTGTGTAAATGCAGATTTATTTGTTCAACTACAGTTGTTAACTTGCTGGTCATTGAGATATATTTTCACATTTCATAATGATAAGATAATTTAGCTTTTTCTCTTCTGGTGGTGCTGTCCTATCTTTCACCAATGTTTACATGAAACTCTCAGCAAGTTGAAGATCCTAATTAAACTAAAGAATAAATGATCATGGTGATATTACTATGAGCAGAGCCCTTGATTAATGCAGTATCCTATTTTTTGTCTTTAATCCAATTTTATTTGTCTTTTTTTCTTTTTTTTTAATTAATATACTTTACGTTCTGGGGTACATGTGCAGCACGTGCAGTTTTGTTACATAGGTATACACGTGCCGTGGTGGTTTGCTGCACCCATCAACTCATCACCTACATTAGGTATTTCTCCTAATGTTGTCCCTCCCCTAGCCCCCACCCTCTGACAGGCCCCAGTGTGTGATGTTCCCCTCCCTATGTCCATGTGTTCTCATTGTTCACCTTCCTCTTATGAGTGAGAACATGAGGTGTTTGGTTTTCTTTTCTTGGATAGTTTCCAGAAACTATGATGGTTTCCAGCTTCATCTTTGTCCCTGCAAACGACATGAACTCATGCTTTTTTATGGCTGCTTAGTATTCCATGGTGTATATGTAATGCAATATTCTATTATTAACCTAGACCTTCCCTAATCTGGTTATAGGGATAGAAAAATTCATCTCTGGGAGACAATGTATGAATAGCTAACTGTTTGGTGGGTCTCAGTATGACTAATTAACATGAGAAGAAATTTACAAGGCAATGCCAATTTTGGTGATTACCTGTTTCCAGAGAGAAAGGCAGGTAGTTCTTCATCAGCCCCAGTCTTCTATCTGGGAAAGTAAAAGTATTAGTAAACAGATAAACGACCCATAAAGATAAGTGTTAACTAATCACCACTTAAAAACCAACCTCACCACTTTTCCTCTTTGTTATGGCAGGACCAGATATGTAACTAGTGTTCTGTCCTCTCTCCCTCTTCTGAAAATTGGGCCCTGAAATTCTCACACCAAGTGTCACTCACTGTTACCCCCTCAATTCAAATGTGCCCAAAGTCAGGAATGGTTTTAGGAAGCCCTAGTGAGAAATTGAGGTGACTCAGTTGAGCATCAAGCAGACGTTAACTCTTATCTACTCTTTCTTTTTTACTGATCCCAAAAGGCCAGGTCTTCTCAAAAGGACTTCAGACAAAATCCTCATGTTATCCTCTGATTCCTGTAATTGGGTCTCCATATTCTGGATTCCAGAATTGCTAACCTGCCCAGTACTCAAGTATCTGTGGAATTCAGATAGTGGAAGGAATGCAGAACAGATTCCATACTCATAAGTGATGGAGCTGAGTTCATATTCAAAGTTTTAACTTTTGGACATGACCTGTTATTTTATTTTTTATGTTAGAGGTAGGGTCTCCCTCTGTTGCCCAGGCTGGAGTACAGTAGTGAGATCATAGCTCGTTGCAATCTGTAACACCCGGGCTGAAGCTATTCTTCCATTTTAGCTTCCTGGCTAATTTTAAAATTTTTTTGTAGAGATGGAGTCTCACTATGTTGTCCAGGCTGATATCAAAGTCCTGGACTCAAATGATCCTCCTGCCTTGGCCTCCCAATGCATTGGGTTTACAGGTGTGAGCCACTGTGCCTGGCTTTGGGCTATTAGCTTAAATGTTATGATGACCTTTTTTTGTTTTTGGCCAGATTTTTCTGTTTTTGGCCATGTCTTTTAGGCTTAGAACTTTATAACTTTCATTTATCCCCCTCTTTGAAATTCTGTGTAGGAACATATACTCTCAAATTATAGCCATCAAGCTTCAGGGACCAAAACAAATTCAAAAGCAAACACATATGATTTTTTTTAATGCCATAGTAAAAAAAAAAAAATCATGCACCTTACAGACATTGCTAAACCACTGATTATATTCGTAGCCTCAGCCAAATTACTTAACCCCTCTCTTTCTCTGTTTCTTTCTATTAAAACAAGAACAATAATTCCTGCTAAATGACATGCTATAAGGATTGAAGAAACTAATGCTTGTGCTCTTTGCATAGTAAAAGGCAGGGACTACAGTACTAGCTACTGGTTTTAAAACTTAGCACAATCACTCATTAGTTGTGTGACGTTGGGAAAGTTATTTTGTGTCTTAGTTTTCTCATTTGTAAATGGTGATAATAATGGTGTCTTCCTTACAGGGCTGTTGCGAAGGTTAAAATGTATATGTATATGTATATAATATGTAAAGGACTTATTACACTTGCACATAGAAAGTACCACATGTGTGTTTGCTGTTATTATTACAGCACACAGTGCCTGGCACATAGTTACCACTGGAGTAATTATGTGGAAGAACCAGGGCAATGCCTACTGTGTGGTTAGGTGTTCAATAACATACATAGCACCTTGCCTTTCTTAGTATCCATAGATGAACCCCAGTGATAACTGAGATTAGTTGACGGTAGGGGTCCCAAATGATTATGAAACTATTACAAACCCCACAAAGTCTCAGGAATAAAATTACAAAAGACATCTTTTAGGATCAAAAGGGCTCCTATATCTGGGATTTCTGTTCTTAAATGATGTGATTTGAGGTAAACTTTTTTTCTCATTATTGTCTTCTTCCCAGAAGAAGATTCACAGATATATTCTAGCTATGCACTTTTGTGTTATCCCAAGTAATTTTCAGTTCAGAGCTTGTTTTAAATTATTAGAGCCTAGATTTAAAAAGCATTTGCTCCTGGGTCAAATATAAATCCATCAGATTTAAGCAACCTTTTGCTGTAAGTACAGGAGAGCTGGATCTCTGGCAGCCATTAACCACATCCTAGGTCAAGTGCGGTAGGTAGCTAGAGGACTGATATTGGTCCTGAACACATTCAAACACATTCCAGTATCTTCCCCATTTGACACTGAAGGAAGAACGTGGCCATAGTTGTGTGTATTATCATTGGTCTATGAATAACCATGTTTTTTTACTATCAAAAAAGCCATTTAACAACCTACAGAATTGGAGAAAATATTTTCAAACTATGCATCTGAAAAAGGTCTAATATCCAGAATCTACAAGGAACTTAAACAAATCAACAAGCAAAAACCAAATAACCCCATAAAGAAGTGGGCAAAGGACATGAACAGTTACTTATCAAAAGAAGACATACAAGCAGCCAACAAATATATGAAAAAAATGCTCACCATCACAATCATCAGAGAAATGCAAATCAAAGCCACAGTGAGATACCATGTCACACCAAAAAACAGATGCTGGTGAGGCTGTGGAGAAAAGGGAACATTTATCTACTGTTGATGGGAATGTATAAATTAGTACAGCCACTGTGGAAAGCAGTTTGGAGATGTCTCAAAGAACTTAAAACAGAGCTACCATTTGACCCAGGAACCCCACTACTGGATATATACCCAAAGGAAAATAGATCATTATATGGAAAATGTATAACGTAAAGGTACATGCATTTATATGTTCATGGCCATGCTATTCACAATAGCAAAGACATGGAATCAACCTACATGGCCATCAGTGCTGGACTGGCTAAAGGAAATGTGGTACATATACACCATGGAATACTATGCATCCAGAAAAATGAATGAAATCATGTCCTTTGCAGTAAAATGGACAGAGCTGGAGGTCATCGTCCTAAGCAAATTAATGCAGGAACAGAAAACCAAATACCACATGTTTTTGCTTACAAGTGGAAGCTAAAACTTGAGCACACGTGGACATAAACATAGGAAAAATAGACACTGAGGACTACTTGAAGGGAATGAGGGATGGGGGCATGGAGGGAAAAACTACCTATTGGGTACTGTGCTCACTACTTGGGTGCAAGATACCCATATAATAAACCTGCACAGGTGCCCCTTGTATCTAAAATAAAAGTTGAAAAAAATCTAAAAAGTCGTTAAAAATATTGGTGGCCTCCTGAAGGAAAATAATATTTTAAAAAATTTCAAATTCGCAAACTGCTTCAAAATTTACCTATTCAAATCCCCTTATTAGTTTTTTCCAGATAAGAAAATTGATTCTCAGAAGCCTGATGTGCTTGCCACTTGTCATACCATTTAGTTTATATTTCCAAATCCTAACTCTCATGCTCTTTCCAGTGTTCTTGCCTGACCCCACTGTATTCGACTGTATTGAGCTGGCTAAATCATGCCTGGGAAGCAGTAGTGGACACGGCCTCTAGTGAATCCAGCCCCCAATCCTCATGGGAGCACTGCTTACCTCCCATTACTTGCCAGCTTTAATGAACAAATGGAGCCCATGTGTAAAGAGGCACCAGACCCTGACAAGCTCATTGGGTTTACGACAGCTGTGTGTGTTGCCAGAACTCCCCAGAATAAGAGTTAGGGTTGCTCTCTGCTTCTGGTAATAAAGCCCAAGTGTCTCATTAGATCCCTGGACCACTTCTCCTTTGAATCTATTGCTTCCTCCTTCGCTTTTGCAGTGCGATTTGCAACTGGAGCTGCTTTCCCCAAAAGTAGGATTTGAAACCAAGATTAGTATATCTAAATGTGCCCATTATAGTTCTAAATGGAACCTTTTTCTAAAAATAAACTTAAGAAATCAGCCCTCAACTATTAGATTATAAGACACTATTAATAATTCATTTTTATTAATACAGAAAATTCCTCTGGGTTATTTAAAATGCATATGGCAGAGCAGGAGGGGTCTGCCCAACACAAATTTATTTCCTCAAGTCAGTCTTAATATATTTCTAAGAAACTAGATAGATGTAGGCAACCTAACACATCACAGGGAAAAGAAAAACACAATGTTTCAGAAGAAAAAAAAATAGACAAATCCTAACAATAAATAAATCCACCATGGCCTTCGTAAATTGAAAAAGTACAGAAAAACTTCACATCCAGAAATAAGACAGAACATTATATGTCTGATAGCAAAGAAACATCTCATTTTTCTAAACTCCTAGAGGATTATCTGGGCAGCAAAATGTCCTGTCCTGCTCTGTAATTAAGGAACATGCTCTAACCTTAACAACAGTGGACCCAAGCTCAATTTCTAGCAAAGGCCCTGCAATTTCAAGCATAGTGTGCTCCTAAGCTGCCAATAAGTCCCAAGCTAAGTAGTCCAAAAAAATAAATTCCTAAAGTGGTATAGGATAAAACATATTTCTGACCCCGCAGAAGACACAGGACGTGGGTCAGATTACAGCATGTGGAGGTGAACCACACTGACTCAGGTTTGTGTTGGACTTTACAGGACTGGACGAGCCTCAGCTTTTTCTCCCATTGCGGAAGATCAGAAAATGTCCCTGTAGCTCTGGATGCCTCTATTCTATGCAAGTGAGTAAGACTACAAATTCCTCCATTTCCCTAGCAAGGTTATGCCCAAAGCAGTGCAGGTGATGGGCTTCCATCCCTTTAAAACATCATGCATTTCTCTATGTTTTAATTTTAGATTAATTCTGTTATTCACCTTAGGAAATGGAGTAAAGCTTTCTCATAAGGAAGAGTATGACCTTCATATTGGGACCCTTAAGAGATAATAAATAATTCAAGCTTGATTTTTAGGAAAACTGAGGTCTAAATGTTGGGTTTACCCTTAACTCCTTTCTTTTTCCCACACCCCATACCATATTTTCTGTAGTTTCTACAATCAAAATACTTCAAGAAAACCACCACTGAAACACTTCATTGCTTCCTTTCTCATCCAAGAATCCATTATCCATTGCCTGTTTTTTTTTCACTTGATTTTCTTGCTTTCACCCACATGCCCTTCTAGCCTATTCTCAGCATAGAGAGATCCTTCTAAACTACAAACCAGGCATCCAATTCATCTGCCCAAAACCCTCCAATAGCTTCACAGATAGGACATTGGCTTTTAGGACCTGGCTAGATCAAAGATTCCAGCTGTGAAGCTCAGTTTTCACATGGCTTTCCACCAACTCAAATAACTTCTGGGAACTGACTAGATTGTGATCCTTGAATAAAGGGATTTCACTTTCTCGTTGTTTTCCTTCCAGCATCTAACATAAGTCTTACCCATATTAGGCATTTAATAAATGTTTATACATTGAACTTTTGCCAGGACAGGGTTCGTGAAACCAATTCTGATTAGTTTGAACAAAATCCACATACTTTAAATTCATAATTAAATATTAGAACCTATTAAAATTACTCCAGCAGCATACTTGCAACCAATTAACAAACTACATTTTTTTTTACCATTAACTTGTCTGATACAAAAGTTAGATTAGCCATAAAGATGTAGTCTTTTACAAATTCACTGTCACAAATCATGTATGAAGTAGATGCAGAGGAGACTATGAATCTTGTAGTAAAAGTGAAAGAGATTAAGATTAGTACAAACAGAATATTTGAACTTTTAAATACAAGCATACCTCAGAGATATCAGTGGTCATTTACAGACAATCACAATATCACAATAAAGCAAGTCACACTAAATGTTTGATTTCCCAGTCCATATAAAAGTTTTGTTTATACTATAATGTAGTCAATTAGTATGCAATAGCATTATATGTAAAAAAAAGTACATACGTTAATTTAAAAATATCTTATTGCTAAAAAGTGCTAACAAAAATCCAAGCCTTCAGTGAGTCATAATCTTTTTGCTGGTAAAGGTCTTGTCTCAACGTTGATGGCTACTGACTGATGAGGGTAGTGGTTGCTGAAATCAATTAATTAAAATTTGGGGTGTGATATGGTTTGGCTGTGTCCCCACCCAAATACCATCTTGAATTGTAGCTCCCATAATTCCCATGTGTTTTGGGAGGGACCCAGTAGGAGATAACTGAATCATTGGGGTGGTTTTCCCCATACTGTTCTCCTGGTAGTGAATAAGTCTCATGAGATCTGATGGTTTTATAAGAGGCTTCCGCTTTTGCTTGGCAAAATTATTCTTTCCTGACTGCCACCATGTAAGACATGGCTTTTGCCTTCCGCCATGTTGTGAGGCCTCCCCAGCCATGTGGAACTGTGAGTCCATTAAGCCTCTGTTTCTGTATAAATTACTCAGTCTTGGGTATGTCTTTATCAGCAGCATGAAAACAGACTAATTCAGGGTGGCTATGGCAATCACTTAAAATAAGACAACAATGAAGTTTGATGTGTTAATTCACCCTTTCTTTTATGAAAGATTTCTCTGTAGCCTGTGATGTTGTTTGATAGCATTTTACCCATAGAACTTCTTTCAAAATTAGAGTCAATCCTCTCAAACACTACCACTGCTTTATCAACTAAATTGATGTAACACTCTAAATCCTTTGTTGTCATTTCAACAATGTTCACAACATCTTCACCAGAAGTAGATTCCACCTCAAATCACTTTCTTTGCTCTTTCATAAGAAACAATTACACCTTTGTGAATTTTTTCATGAGATTACAGAAATTTGATCACATCTTCAGGCTCCACTTCTAATTCTAGTTCTCTTGCTAGTTCCACCACATCTGCAGTTTCTTCCTCCACTGAAGTCTTGAATTAGTCAAATTCATCCATGAGTCTTGGAATCAACTTCTTTCAAACTCTGTTAATGTTGATATTTTGACCTCCTCCCATGAATCATGAATGCTCTTAATGGCATCTAGAATGGTGAATCCTTTCCAGAAGATTTTTCAAAGATTTTGCCAAACTACATCAGAGGACTCACTATTTATGGCAGCTATAGCCTTACAAAACATATTTCTCAAATAATAAGACTTGAAAGTTGCTCCTTGATCCATATGCTGCGTCTATTTGTACATCTCCAGCAGAGCTCTTGGATGACCAGGTGCATTGTTAATGTGCAATAATATTTTGAAAGGGATCTTTTTTTCTCAGCAGTAAATCTCAACAGTGGGCTTGAAATATTTAGCAAACCATGCTGTAAACAGATGTGCTGTCATTCAAGCTTTGTTATTCCATTTATAGAGCACAGTCAGGGTAAATTTAGCATAATTCTTGAGGGCCTTCGGATTTCCAGAATGGTAAATTAGCACTGGTTTCATCTTAAGGTCACCAGCTGCATTAGCCCCTAACAAGAGTGTCAGCCTGTCCTTTCAAGCTTTGAAACTAGGCATTAATCTTGTCTCTTTTGCTATGAAAATCTTAGATGGCATCTTCCAAAATAAGGCTCTTTCAACAACATTGAAAGTGTTATTTAGTGTAGCCACCTTTATCAGATATCTTTTTATTTATTTTTTATTATACTTTAAGTTCTGGGATACATGTGCAGAATATGCAGGTTTGTTACATAGGTATACACATGCCATGGTGGTTTGCTGCACCCATCAACCCATCATCTACATTAGGTATTTCTCCTAATGCTATCCCTCCCCTAGCCCCCCACCCCCTGACAGGCCCCGGTGTGTGATGTTCCCCTCCTTGTGTCCGTGTGTTCTCATTGTTCAACTCCTCACTGCCAATATTAGACAGATCAATGAGACAGAAAATTAACAAGGAGATTCAGGACTTGAACTCAGCTCTGGACCAAGCAGACCTAACAGACACCTATCAAATATCTTAGTTCAGTCTTTTGGATAACTTATTGCAGTTTCTCCATCAGCACTTGCTGCTTCACCTTGCACTTTGCATTATGGAAATGACCTCTTCCCTTAAACCTCGTGAAGCAGGTTTATGAACCCTCTGCTAGCTTCAAACTTTTTTTCCTGCAACTTTCTTACTTTTCTCAGCCTTCATGGAAATGAAGAGAGTTAAAGAGCCTTGCTCCGGATTAGGATTTGGGTTAAGGGAAAGTTGTGGCTGGTTTGATCTTCGATCTAGACCACTAAAACTTTCTCCATATCAGTGATTAAGGTGGTTTCTTTTTCTTATGTGTTAAATGGATAGCAATGTTAATTTTCTTCAAAAACTATTTCTTTGCATTCACAATATTGCTAATTGTTTGGTACAAGAGGATTATCTTTTGGGCTATCTTGGCTTTTGACATGCCTTCCTCACTAAGTTTAATCATTTCTAACTTTTGATTTTAAGTGAGAGATATGCGGATCTTCCTTTCACTTGAACACTTAGAGGTCATTGTGTAGTTATTAATTGGCCTAATTTCAATATTGCCATGTTTCAGGGAATGGAGAGGCCTGAAAAGAGGGAGAGAGAAGGAAATGGCCTGTCAGCGGAGCAGTCAGAACACACATGACATTTATTAATTAAGTTAGCCGTCTTATATGGGCATAGTTTGTAGCATCCCAAAACAATTACAATAGTAATATCAAAGATCACATTTCACAGATCACTATAACAGACATAATAATAATAGTAAAATTTAACATGTTTCAGGAATTACCAAAATGTGACACACAGAAATTAACTGAGCACGTGCTGCTGGAAAAATGACAGCAATAGACTTGCCGGATGGAGGGTTGCCACCAACCTTCAATTTGTAAAATGAAACAAAACCAAACAAAACAAAAAAACAAAACACAATAAAGAGAAGTTCAATAAAACAAGGTGTACGTATAATGCACAGTTAATTGCAATTTCAGTAAGGCAGAGTTTAGGCCTTTCTTTTAAATTAATAGTACTATCAGTTTCATCTTTAATTCTCTGGGAGAAAACTATCTACGAGCAATAAAAGTTACTGAGTTGTCCTCATGATTTTAAGAGATAAATTAGGACAGAAAAAGAATTAGCCATAGTCAATTAGCTAATTACAAAGTCATAGTTACTGTTCTAATACACTTAATATTACTAGTACTTCCGAGATTTTTTGACCACTTAACCAAACGTCAAGTACTATGTTAAAGGCTTTCCATGTAATGCTCATGTAATCCTTAAGAAAACATATGATAAAGATATTAACATTATTTCCATTTTTATAGATAAAGAACCTAAGATTTAGAAATATTACTTTTCTCTAGATCACACAATTGATACCTGATTGAGCCTAGGTTCAAACTGATGTACTTCTGGCCCCAAAGTCCATGTAATAAGTCTCCAGCTTAATTACCTATAGTCAGTTACATGGGTGGGGGGAGTATACTCTTTTCTCATCAAAATACTTGCAAATTAGGTACAAAAGTTCATCTAGAGTCAACTGCTCTTTATATAAGAAAGAAAGTGATCTGAGAAAATATGCAAGTTTCTGCTCATTTGTATAGATACTTGGAAATGGGGGGAAGGATAAACCGGCACCTAATGTGATAGGTTACCTAACAGTAGCGAGTGGGAAAGAATGGAGGAATCATAACCAAGTAGAAGGGAGGAGGAGGAGGTAACACTTATTTAAAGAAACCTTCGTGTTTAGCTTTGGTAAAGTTTTATGTGCTTGCCAAATAAGTGAATAATTAAAATCAACCAGTATCTTGCAGGAATTCTAAGTTGAATTCAAACTCTAACAAATAACCTTGACCTCACTATGCTTGAGTAACTCAGATAAAATAATCACACTGAAGGAAGTGTGAAAAAAAAAACTGATCTAAATGACTTTAGAAATCCATGGCTTTGATTACATCTTGTAAAAACAACAGTACAAAGTGCTATACACTGATATGGCATTCTAGTTAACAATTTTGGTTTTTATAAAGGTTTGGCTATTAATTCTCAAACAATTTTTATATATAATATTAAAAATTATATATATAAAATATATAATATTAAAAATTATATATAAAATATATAATTAAAATTATATAAAATACATAATTAAAATTATATATAATATGTAATTAAATTATATAAAATACATAATTAAAATTATATATAATATGTAATTAAAATTATATATAATTATATAAAATTATGTATATATAATTTTAATCCTAATAAGGATTAAGAAAATAAGTAAATGTATAGTATTGACAGCCAGACACTAAGGTCTAAATGTCTGTATCCCCCAAAATTCATATGTTGAACTTCCAACCCTGAAGGAGAAGGTATTAAGAGATGGGACCTTATGGGAGGTGATTTGGCCCCTCTCTCATAAATGGAACTAGTATCCTTATATTAATACAAGAGGCCCCAGAGGGCTGCCTTGTCTCTTCTACCATGTAAGGACATAGTGAAAAGGCGCCGTCTATGAGAAAGTGGGCCCTCACCAGACACCAAATCTGCCAGCACCTTGACCTTGGACTTTTCAGTCTCTAGAACTGGGAAATATGTTGTTTATAAAGTACCTAGTTTATGATATTTTACTGTAGTCACGGACTGAGACTCAGATTTCTGAGTGTCAGAAAAAGAAGCTACATATAAGAAAATGGATAAGGCTATATCTACATGTATGGAACTAAGCTCACATTTCCTTCTCTCTGCCTTAAGAGAGGACCAAAAGCAAGGACATCCCTAGTAGCAATGAACACATTTAGTGCCCAGATCTTGGTTTCTAAATGCCATTCTTCAGTAAAAGGAAGTAAGGCTCCTTGGAGAAGTGATTGGTTACAGGACTGAGGCAGGAGAAATACAAGGTGATCCTGGAATATCTTATAGCAACACATAAAGGAAGTATGCTGAATGAACAATGAACACAGGCACCCACTGAAGGAGCTCTTAATCGCCAACAGTAGCGATTTGAGCTACTGTCACAATTTGAGCATCAAAATAAACAATGAATGTAATAAAGTATAACCCAGAGGGTAAAATAAATATCCACCAACTATACTGATATAAATAAATAAATGGAAAGAAGAAACAGTTCACTCTTACAGAATTGCAATTAGAATTTTAACGTAGAAGGGATAATGGGAGTGGAAAATTATCACTAAGCAAACACTACATTAATAATACTTGCAAACAGATTTGCTGATCGATGCTAAAAGTAGTAGACTTTTACACAAACTTTTTTGTAATCGTAAAGAGTCTTCTCACAAGGCACTTATTTGTTTCACAGGGAAAACAGTAACCCATAAAGTGGAGATACTTACCAGCCATCACGTTAACAAAGTGATTGCAGTTAACGTTACCAATACTAAGATGTGTAACACCATGTGTTCCCTATTGTGATGCACTGAGAGTGGCACCACATCACTTCTGTGGGATTCTTGCCAAAAATGCAAAACTTCCACCTAATCCTGAGAATCAGACAAACTGAAATTGACAAACACTGTACAAAATAGCTGACCAGTATTCTTCAAACGTGTCAAGTACTTGAGACAGAAATAACGAAGGGAACTGTCAGAAAATGGAGAAAAAGGACACCTAACATTTATATACAATATGAGATCTTGCATTGGATACAAGATTGCCAACTGAATATTATTTGCACAATTCGTGACAGTAGAATAAAAAGCCTACAGATTATTTAAGCTATTAATCAATATCAATGTTAATTTTCTGGTTTCCATAATTTTACTATGGTTTTGTTTGATGTTAACATCAGGGGAGGCTGGATAAAGAAAATATGAGAATTCTGGGTCTAATTTTTGCCATTTTTCTGTTAAGTCTAGTGTTTTGAAAATAAAGTTTAAAAAATACAAAAACGTTTGAAAATGATTCTGAAAGGGCATAATGAGAAAGTACAATCTATATGAAATATATTCATCTCCAGAAAGAGAGAAGACAGTTTAGAACACACATTCAGTTGAGCACTATATTAGTCTCCTTGGGCTACCATAACAGAATACCACAAACTAAGGGGCCTAAACAACAGAATTATTATTACTTTTGCTGTTGTTGTTGAGGCAGGGTTTCCCTATGTTGGTTGCGTTGGTCTCAAACTCCTGATCTCAAATGATTCTCCTCCGTTGGTTTTCCAAAGCTCTGGGATTACAGATGTGAGCAACAACATCTGGCCATAAACACCAGACTTTTATTTTGTCATAGTTCTGGAGGCTTAAGGTCCATGGTCAAGGGGCCAGAAGGAGTGGTTTCTGATGAGACCGCTCTTCCTGGCTTGCAGATGCCCACCTTCTCCCTGTATTCTCATATGGCTTTTCCTCTGCATGCATGGAGAGACAGAGAGATCTCGTGTCTCTTTCTCTTCTTCTGGCATCAGTACTATCAGATTAGGACCCCAACCATATGACATCATTTAACCTTAATTATCTTCCAAAAGTCCCTATCTTCCAACAGGGTTACACGGGGGAGTAGTGTTTAGGGCTTCAACATATGCATTTTTGGAGGACAAAATTCAGCTCATAACGAGTACCAACTGGATTCATTATCTTCACCTGCAAAATGAGACAGTGTGCATAGTGGTCGAGATTTTCTATACAGAAAAGGAGACAGCAAGGAGGAATAAGAGAAAACAGAAAAGTCAGAGGCTAATTGTGTGTAAGATAATATGGGAGAAGAGTACATGTCCTCTGGATAAAGACCTGTGGAGTAAGCTTGGTGAGACAGTACCCGCAATTTGATTTCCATATAAATCACAGGGTTAGTGGCATAAGAGGCTACATGGTGTGTGTGTATGTGTATGTGTGTGCATGTGTGTAAGGCATAAAAACAGATTGATTTTTTAATCAGACTACTCAGATTTTCACAATACTTCTGGAAACAAGAAAAAAAATTAGCAGCAGAAGTAGCTGGATTAACTCATACTAGCCAAATCTCAGTTATAGTCAACCTGACATAAAACTCCATGAAACAGACAAGAATGACATTTAAATGCATAGAAGTGACAGAACTACCTTCTCCCTCCCCTCTAAATAATAATGTACAGCCCCATTCTCTAGCCAATTCCACTTCTTAAGTACCTTGTTTGACATTTCCTTGCAATGAATGGAACCCCTACCAGCATCATTAGTTTTGCAGGATTTTCTCCTGGGAATGGGCAAAGCAGCTGCCAATTCTAACAGGCCGGATAGAGGGAATAAAGAAAGAAACAAAAGGTGGGACAAAATAAAGTAAATCCCTGTAGTAATTGGAGAAGTTTTACTAGCAAAAGTAAACGGAGAAACAAATATTACGGCTCTTGGATAAAATAGTGAAAGTAACCCAGACCCTTGTATGTGCATGATTGCCATCCAAACCAACCAAATCGAGACCACAGTAGGTTGAACGCAGAAAAAAAGGATATAAATATTGCCAACTTCTGTGGCATATGGATTCATAGTATAGGAGATATGCATGTAGATATGTAGAGTTTTAAATGTATGTTTGCTCAGCTCATCCTCATCTGGAAAAGGCTTATTCGGCTGTAAATATTCCAGGGCTTTTGCTCATTATGGTTGCTCTTGTAGCCACCTTTCAAGCCCTGTTTATGACTGCCCACATCTCCACCAGAAGGCAGGCCAGAGGGACCTTTCCATGAATCCAGTCTGTAGAATTTATTTACTTATTTATTATTTAGAGGCAGGGTCTCCCTCTGTCGCCCAGGCTGGAGGGCAGTGGCAGAGTCACAGCTCATCTCAGCCTTGAATTCCTGGGCTCACCCTCCTGGGTAGCTGGAACTAAGGGCATGCCCCGTGATGCCTGGCTATTTTTTTTTAAATTATTTTTTGTATAGATGGGGTCTCACTAGGTGGCCCAGGCTGGTCTTGACACCCTGGCCTCAATCTGTCCTCCAGCCTCATCCTCCCAAAGTGCTGGGATGACAGACTTGAGCCACTGGGACTGTTGAGACCATAGGATTTATACTTGCTTGTCCCTTCTGGCCAAGCAAAATCAATGGCTGCCTTTAATGCTTTGGACTGAGGCAAATACCTGCAGTCATTCACAGTTGAAGCCATGGAGCACATAGGATTGGGAGATTCCACCATGCTGTCTCTGAATCATCAGCAAGGGTTTCAGAGCTCCAGAGTATCCCATCAGTGGGAGAATTCATTGACATGGGCTTCCCACAGTAATTGCTGTAAATCTCAGTAGATGTTTGCAATCTGCCTTATGGGATGTGGTATTCAGTGTGTATCTGGTTTGGATGGTTTAAGGGTCATCGGGCTAGCAGCTTGTAGAGAAAATGGAAACATATAGTTAAGTGAGCCCTAACTTGAAAAAGAAACAACCACCAAAAACTTATCAAATGATGATGGCAATTGCCACAGAACGCTTGATTAACACGGAGATGAAAATTTGGCCAGCACCATTATGATTTCATGCACCTCTCCTAATGTGTGCAGCAGTGTAATAATAGTATTTCTTTGTGCAGTGAAATCTTGTTAAATTGATATAGTTTTATTCAAAACAGCATGAATTTGAGGTAGCTATTTCTCCCTAGTTGACTTAAATGTCTTATTGCTCTTAAATAAAATATCAGATAATATATACTTAAGGTCCTTTTTTTTTCCATAGCTCCCTTAATATAGAATTAACAAGGTGTTACTCAATAATTTAGAGTTTTCTGGTAAAGTGCCCATAAAGCTTTCACAAAAATAATGGGGACTATGTCCATACTTCTCATCTGACATGTGGTAAAACTCAAATTCCGGAAGTATGAGTAATCTTTTCAGGCAGCGGAGCCAGTCTTCTGTATTGCGGATTTAACCACTTGAGATAGAGCTAGACCTAGACTTGGCCACTGCCAATTTGGGCCTGAGTGCAGATCATTGCAGAAGGACAGCAGTGCAACCAGAAGTGAACATTGAAAGCGTATGACGTCAAGTACAACTGGTTTGGAAAAACTTATTGCCTCAGAGGGGAACAGCCTGAGATGTCCTGAAAGTGAGAAAGAAAGGCAGCTGCAGAGAACACAGACTGGAGCTGCAGAGAGGGAGGTAGTGCAGTGGAAAGTTACAACTGTGATTCTGGATTTAGGACTGCAGTCATTTTTGTTGCCTGCCACTTTCAAACTGTGGGACTTTATGAGGGTGTTTCTGAGTGCTGCTTCCTTTCTTTGTAAGATGGAATGCTAATCTAAAATTTATGCCAGAGAGCTGAAGTGAGTGTAAGAGAAAAACAAATCCAAAGATAGTTGTGAGGGAATGGGTATGTTAATTAACTTGATTTAGTTTTTCTGCAATGAACACATATATCAAAAATTATGTTGCATACCATAAATCTATACAATTTTTATGTCAATTAAAAAAACAAAGAATGGGGACACTAGTACTTTATCTCATAAGATTTTTGTGAAGATTAAGTGAGCAAAATTATGTGAAAGTGCTCTATAAAATCTAAGGCAGGGGTGTCCAATCTTTTGGCTTCCCTGGGCCATGTTGAAAGAATTGTCTTGGGCCACACATAAAATACATTAACACTAGGCTGGGCGTGGTGGCTCATGCCTGTAATCCCAGCACTTTGGGAGGGCGAGGTGGGCAGATCACGAGGTCAGGAATTCGAGACCTGCCTGGCCAATATGGTGAAATCCTGTCTCTACTAAAAATACAAAAATTAGCCAGGCATGGTGGTGCGCACCTGTAGTCTTAGCTACTCTGGAGGATGAGGCAGGAGAATAGCTTGAACCCAGGAGGTGGAGGTTGCAGTGAGCTGTGATTGCGCCACTGCACTCCACTCCAGCCTGGGTGACAGAGGGCGACTCTGAAAAAAAAAAAAATTAACACTAACTATTAGCTGATGAGCTTAAAAAAAATTGCAAACAGTCTCATAATGTTTTAAGAAAGTTTACAAATTCGTTTTGGGCCACATTTAGAGCCATCTGAGGTCGCTTGGGACCTGTGGGGAAGCTTGCTCTAAGGCATTATACGAACATTACTCATTGTTTTATGCATGCCATATAAAATGGAAAGAAAAGTGCGTCTTTTTCAAACTGTGAAAGAAATAAAAGTTGTAGCAATTAAAAAATTATATGTGTTATACTAAATTTGGTCTAAGGATATCTCAGTACCTAAATAATGAACTACAACCTAACTTAGTATGTAAACAGGCTGAAAATTCTTTTTTTTTCTTTTTTCTTTTTTTTTGGGGGGGGCGTTGCGGGTGGAGTCTCACTCTGTCACCCAGGCTGGAGTGCGGTGGTACGAACTCAGCTCACTGCAACCTCTGCCTCCCGGGCTCAAGTGATTATTGTGCCTCAGCCTCCCTAGTAGCTGGGATTACAGGTTCCCACCACCACGCCTGGCTAACTTTTGTATTTTTAGTAGAGATGGGATTTTACCATGTTGGCCAGGCAGGTCTCAAACTCCTGACCTCAGGTGATCCACCCGCCTTGGCCTCCCAAAGTGCTGGGATTAGGGGCGTGTGCCACTGTGTCTGGCCCTAAAAATGTATTTTGTAACACATAGCTTGGTGTCAGTCAATCACAGTAACTGAGCTTCAGCCAATCACAGACTGGGAACTGATCAGATCACTTCCAAATAAGACAATCACTGAATTGTAACCAGTCATGCTTTCTCTGTACCTCACTTCCATTTTTTGTCTATAAAATCACTGCCAGCCCACTTTGTCACCTGGAGTTCTCTGAACCTCTGAAACAGAGTTCTGAAGGCTGCCCAATTTGTGACTCCTTTGCTCAAATAAGCTGTTAAATTTAATTTGTTGAAAGTTTTGCTTTTAATATGTATGCTGAAAGAAAATTCAGTGTTGTAATTAATCTTACTACCCAAAATGTTAAAAGATGATGTTGAAAAAATTTCCTCTGGGTGTTTCCATGTATGTCTGCATTTCAGATAAGATCATATAGTATATTCCAGACAGTAATTAAAACAACTTTTTTTTCCCTTTCACTTAGCATTTTCCCATATTCTTGAATATCAAATTTCTAAATGAGGGAAAAGGAAGTATTATTGATTTACTCCCAATAAAATAAATCACTGGCAACTTTTATAAGAAAAATATTTTTAAAATCATTTGTTGGCAAGTACATACTCCTAGCTGCTGGGATTTTTGTTACATCAGCCAAGAACTGTGAATAAAGTGTTGAAAAAATATATTCAAAGCAAAAGCCAATATGGTAATTAAAAAAATGTGTAGGGAGGAATAAAACAAAACTTTTTACTACATAGTAAAGATTATAGAAAAAAAAGATTTGATATGTCTTATCAGTCATTGAGGTTTCGAATATTTGCTTTTTGTAAACAATAAAATAAATATAAAGAAAGTCTTATTTAAAAAGCGCCAGGTGCAGTGGCTCACACCTGTAATCCTAGCACTTTGGGAGGCAGAGCGGGCAGATCACTTGAGGTCAGGAGTATGAGACCAGCCTGGCCAACCCCGTATCTACTAAAAATACAAAAAAATTAGCTGAACGTGGTGGTGGGTGCCTGTAATCCTAGCTACTTGGGAGGCTGAGGCAGGAGAATCATTTGAACCTGGAAGGCAGAGGTTACAGTGAACCAAGATTGTGCAACTGCACTTCAGCCTGGATGACAGAATGAGACTCTGTCTCAAAAAAAAAAGAAAAAAGAAAAAAGAAAATCCTATAACTCAATGAGTAGTTGAAGAATGTTGATACTAAACCTTTAGCAGCACTTTAGAGACTAGCATTGCTATGAGCTGCATCGCCAGCCTCTGGTAGAATAACTGTAGATTATCTCTTGAAATATATATCTAGCATGAGGCTGGACAAAATACAATCCAAACCCTTGTTACTTTGGAGTCTGCTCCAAATAAAGAATTTCCTTATAAATGAGTGTTTGACCTAACCTGGAATGTCCCCATCACTTTTGGGCTGCAAAATTACTGTGCTTTATACTCCTCAGGTCATTGGTACTAGAGTACATTCTATGCCCCAAGTGTGCCCATGTTTCTTGGCCAACAGGTTGCACACATATCAATTATGCTCTGGTTATCCATTAGTATAGAATAAGCAGTTCCAAAGCTTAGTGGGTTGATAGAACAACAGCCATTTATTTTTCTTGCCAATTTGAAATTTGTGTAGTGTGTGTGTTGCAGACTCATCTCTGAGACCTCAGGTTGATTGACCATGGCTGGAGGCCAGAGGAACTGATTACTGGACAGGCATGCCTCTCTCTTTCTCTCTTCTTTCTCTCTCTTTCTCTCTCTCTGCGTGTAACGGTTGTGTCTTTCCATGCAGTTTCTTTAGCATGGTGGCTAAGGGTTAGACTTCTTGCATGGTAGCTCACAAGTCAAGAGAGAGTATTCCTATAGGCCTGGGCAGAAGCTGCAAGGCTTCTTTAGGCCTAACTTCAGAGGGCTTGGAATTGCCTTTTTTTGGTTGGGCAAGTCACCAAGGAAGCCCAGATTCAAAGGGAGAGTAGTAAGTCTGGTCTCTCTCTATGGGACTGCTGACAAAGTAGATGAGGCCATCTTTTGTCTACCACAAATTCTCATATTTAAAAAATGCTTTTCTTATCCCATGTTTTCACTCATAAGTGGGAGCTAAACAATTGGTGCTTATACACATGAAGATGGAGATAATCGACACTGGGGACTCCAAAAAGTAGGAGGGTTGAGAAATTGCCTATTGAGTACAATGTTCAATATTTGGGTGATGGGAATCCAATCTGCACCGCAATGCAATATACCCATGTAACATACAAGCTTAGGTACAATGTTCAGTATTTGGGTGATTGGAATCTAATCTAAGCCATGATGTAATATAACAATGTACAATGTACAAGCACATGTACTCCCTGAGTCTAAAGTAAAAATAATGTAATAAATTCAATCAACCAATCAATCAACAAAATGCTTTCCTTTAAAGGAACTGTTTGAAAGAATGACTGGAGATGATTGTGAGACTGAATGTGCAGATTCATTCTAATTTCCTGACTAATTTAATTTTTTACAAAAAGAAACAGAAAATATGGGGTACAGTAGCATTTTTTTCCAGCTTGCCTTCTGAATGGTTTGATTTTTAATAGAGCTCAGGACCTACAAATACTGGTATGTGAGCCCCACTGCTTTACAAATTCAAAGAATTTCTCCCCTATTACATAGTATTTTTAGTTTAAAAAAGCAAGCTAACATAATTTATACAAATGTTAGAATAACTAGATGTTTTAGTTGTTAAGAGATCAAAGTCTTTATTTTCCTTTTTCCTCTCTAGTAGGCCATAACTAGTAGTGTGCTGTAGGCTGAAACTAAGAGAAAAAAATTGTTATTGATTTAATATTATCAGGTGAAATTTGCAGAGGAAATTATTCGATATTTGTTTAAATTACCATTGAACATTAGTGATATTGTGACAGGTGATGAGTAAAAGAAACTGAATGAAAGGATGACAAATTTAACGAAAGCCAGAAATTGAGAAGTGTGTTGCTCATAGTCTACAGAACAAGCAATGGAAAAATAAAAAGTTAGGAGAGCTACGAATGAGTCTCAGTAATTGCCTCATGGTTTAGAGAAGCAATACTTAAACTGAAAGAAAACAGACATGATTTACCATTTTATATGATGGGATTTCACCATTTTGAGATATAGCTTCCCTCTACTCCCTCAACACCCCCAGCCTGGCTTAGAGGGGTAAGAGTATTGAAGAGACTTTTTTATTATAATTAGGATTAGATCATAAAACAGGAAAAAACCCTCATTTACTATTTTGGACAGCCACAATAGTTCCCTTTATTCTTGTCTTTCTGAAGACTGTCTACAACCCATATTGGCCAAAGAGCTCTAGATCCTCTGCAAATGATACCTTCCTAGTCTGTCCTTTTCTGATACCTGATATAATTCAGAGCACTTTTACTCCTTCGTTTCTCAGAAGGTAATTATTTAAAGCTTTGGAAGTGTAGTAACAAAACAGGGCTGTGAAATTATACCTGTAGAAGAGCTACAACTTATGTGGCACTCACTACAACGTATGCACTTTTCTAAGCACTTTTAATAATACCTTTTATCCTTGCAACAATCTTATGAAGTATTAATTATGCCCATGTTACAAATGGTAAGGTGGAAACACTGGATGATTAAGTTAATTACTCCAGACATTATTCAAATAGCCAGTGGCAAAGATGTGACTTAAACCTAGGGAGTCTGAATTCTGAGTCCTTAGTTGTTACGCTGCCTCTTAAAAGGCTCTGGAGCACATTGCTACAGAAAATTCTAAGTGCCTTCAAAGAAGAAATTCTATTTACCCAAGTTCAAATTTAATAATAAAAATGGTGGCTTTTTAGAGCTTTTTCAAATCTCAAGCAATCTTCATCTTGAGCTTTGTCCATTGTAGTGAGATGGAGCCCCCTGGGAGAGTGGGAATCTAGAGCTTTCTTTAGCATTTGCTGTTGGAGATGTGCTGAGAGACAGTCTGAGTTGGAACAGCTGTTCCAGCAAGAGGAATATGTTTTCTGGATAGTTTGTGTGCTGACTCTGAGCAGATGTGGGTGCATGATCAGCATTACGGAAGTGTGTTTGTGAGGTCCTAGGCATGGCAACTCAGAAACTGTTGACAGATAAATGGAGACCACAGGGTACAAACAGTTGTTATTGGAGAAGTCAGTTGCTGAGGATGCAAGACATAGCTCAGTTATGGAAACTGGTGATCAGGAATAGAACTGTTATAGAGACAAGGAAATCTTATTTTGTGTCTTAAAGAATGTCAGACTAGAACCTCCTAAATCCTTTTTAAAAGGACAGAATAAGCCAGGCGCAGTGGCTCACGCCTGTAATCCCAGCACTTTGGGAGGCCGAGGTGGGCATAATGCTTTAGCTCAGGAGTTCAAGACCAGCCTAGGCAACATAGTGAAACCCTCTCTCTACCAAAAATAGAAAAATTAACTGGGTGTGGTGGCATGCGCCTGTGGTCTCAGCTATTTCAGAGGCTGAGGTAGGAGGATCGCTTTGGGCTCGGGAGTTGGAAGTTGCAGTGAGCCCAAATTATGCTACTGCACTCCAGCCTGGGTGACAGAGTAAGACCCCATCTCAAAAATAAATAAATAAACAAATATAAAAAATAAATAAAGGACAGAATAGAAACACATGTCAGTTCATCAGGAACAAAGGGTGTGATGGGAAAAATGTGAAAGAAAAAACAATGGAGTCAGTTTATTGAGATAAGGTATTTAAAAGAAAGAGCAGAATAAAGTAAAATATATTATTAATTTGTAATATGTACACATTGTTGAAAATATAGAACACAGAATATAAGAAAGTGGGGAATAATAGCTGATTTTAATATCGTTATTAATAAATTGTCACCACTTAACATTAGATATATTTTTTCTAGTAATTTTTAAGTATGTATCTATGTATATGTTATATAAGAAACTGTTTTATATCCAGAATTGTATCTGATGAACGTTATATTGTAAATATTATTCCATTAATCATTATATTGTGAAAAATATTATTTGACAACATGTTTTAATGGTTGCATAATATTCCACCCCATGAGTGTATTTAATTAATTTCATCATTTCAACATTTAAATTATCTTCCAACTTATTACTATTATCAAGAGCAGAGAAATGAATATTCTTGTATGTAAATAGCTATGCACATCTTTGGGTTTTTTAAGCACCAATTTCATATATAAACTAGTCAGGTGAATTACTTTAACTTCTTAAGGATTTTTACTACATTTTGCCAAATTGTTTTCCAGAAAGGTTGTATCTATTTCCCCTCCCACCACATACTTGAAATATTACCTTTTATAATTTATTCAATCACTGCCATTTTTATGGCTGAGATTGGAATTTTGTCATTCTTTTATTCAATAAAGAGAATATTCAATATATGGAATGGTTATTATATAAACATTGTGTGCCCAGATTTGAACTAGATTCCATGGACTCTGATAGTGTCTTATATTTACTTTATTTTGCATTTTAATAACTAAGCAACCAGCAATGTTAACAGATTTTCATATGTATATCGATATATTTGTATTTCTTCTTTTATAAACTTTACATTTATGTTTTTTGATCATTGCATTGAGATATTAGTCTTTTTTTAATTGATTTTTAAGGCCAAACCAAATGCTGATTTGGTCCAGATTCAAGTATAAGAATATTCTGAGAGTTTTAAAATATTACACAAGTGTTGATTCTGGTTGGCTCTGATTTGAACTGATTCACTAGTTGTTTTAATTTATTCATCCACTTAGCCACTATTCATCAGGCTTCTATTACACGTTCAAACTCGAACATTCTCATAGACACTGGGAGATATAGCAATAAGCTGCTGTTTCTACTGTCAAGTTGAATACAGACCTGTAGCAGAGAAAAATAATGAGACAAGCAGTTGTAGACAGGATAATTTTGCCATTAAACAGATGTAAATTTTTTTTCTATTTGGCATTCATCATTCATTCACTTGCCTTTCCTAGTAAAGAATTTTTTTTTTTTTTCTTTGTGGCAGGCAGTGCTGGCCTCTCTTTTCACTCCAGCAACCAAGAGTTGGTTATTTGATGATGATAAGATACTTTTATCTAGGACTTTAAATTTTAAGCAAATGATGCAAACCTTAATGGCTGTGCTACTAGCAGTATACCATAATGATGGCACAAGTGTCCTTCAATGGCAGAATACCCAACTTTAGTGGCTGTGTACTATCAAGGCAGTGGAAGTGTCCTGATCAGTGTGTACTTGCTAAAGGTCTATGATTATACTTCCTACTTTCTAAGATCATGTAGCTGTCTTTATTTTTGTTGATTTTCCAGACCAGTGCTTACTTAGGCTTGGGAAGTTTCTCTGAACCATTTAGATTCTCCCAGAAAATTTCTTTTCTTTCTCTTAAATAGTTAAAGTTGATTTCTCCTGCAGCCAAATGCATAATAACTGAATAAAGTTCAGTGCAAAAATATACAAAGAAAATACAATTCAGGCTCAGTTAAGCAATAAACAATTGAAATTGGCTTAATTTTTAATTTTCATAAAATACTGGTTTTTGCTTGTGTGTTTTATTTTGCTTTGGCTTTATACATTGTTTGGGTTAAGGACCTTATTTTAAAATAATTACTAGTTCCAAACACAAGTGAACATTATCAAATTATGTAAAATATCTCTACAGAATACTGAAGAAGAGTTCAGTTTGTGGCAAATCTTGCTCTTTTTGCCTCAGCTGTGTTTTAGTTGCTAAAGTAAAAAAGTTGGGCATCCTGTCTTTGGAACTTGTGATTTTTCTCTCTTCTCTATATAACCTCTTCATGTACTGCTTGTGAACTCTTTTGTAAGTTAATATTTAAGTCACTTGCGTATTTTTCTTTTAACTCATGTAAACTCTTTGGGAGAAACTATAATGTCATATAATTGTGTTATCACTGTACTAAGAATAAATTATTGAATGAATGAATTAATGGGAATAAAAAGAGAGATAGAAGCCTTATAATATTGACCAAAATAAGAGGCTGAAGGCATCATTTTGCTTCATGAAATCAAAGCATTCCAAGACTTTGTGATGTGCTAAGTCATCTATCTGGTGGATGACAGAGGCAGGGGGATTTGTTATACGACAAAGAGCTCTAAGGAAAGAAAACTAGTCAGAGAGTCAACATGGTAGCAAATTTTTCTCTTGAAAGTTTTTAAATCAAATGTATTGTTTAAAATGTTATTAAGTTGGTTATTGACATGTATCAAATTACAAAGAGCAAAACTAAATTTATATTTTGTTTCTTTTTTTAATTTCGACTACCTTCTCATGTAGACACAGAAGTAAATTATCCAAATATTGTGAACCAATGAATATTTTAAAAAAGCACCTCTTCATTCATAGGTTATCAGTAGAGCCATGTTTAAATAAGAATAGGGTATTTTTTCTTTATGGTTGTCTATATATTTATTTAGGAATATATTTATTTATTTTATTTTTGAATCTAGGTTTTGGTTACTTGGATACAAATTTATAATTTATGAAAAATCATTAAACTTTTTTATAGTTTGTTCAATGTTGTGTTTTATATTAACAAAATGAATTAAAATATTATACAAAATAAGCTTGTTTTATATTGTTTGTTAGTAAAACAATGAGAATGTAAAATTAGCTTTTTAAATTTTTTTCTTTAGGTAAAAATTAAAATGTGAAACAATTTTATTTTGTTTCAGTACATTTCCACTGAGTGCAATATCTAACAGGATAGCATATAAGCCATAAGTGTACAGTCCAATTAATTTTTCTGGACTAAACCCCCATGTATGTCTGGATGAAGAGAGAAAATACTTCCAGCACCCCAGAACCTTGAACGGCTTCTTGTTTCCTTATCTATTATTAACTACTATCTTCACTTGTAGCTTCAAAATTGCCTGGTTTTGAGCAATATATGTGTAATCATGAATATGTATCAATGTACTATTTTGTATCTGCTTCCGTTGTCAACATTATGTTGGTGGTACTTATCCATCTTGCTGGTAGTCATTATTGTTTCTTTTTGTTGTTGTATAGTATTCCTTTATATCACTATTCCTTATAGTATTCCCTTATACCACAATTTATTTATCTATTCTACTGCAGGTAGGTTATGCGGGTTGTTTCCAAATGGTGCTGCTGAAACATTCTTAGACATGCTGTTTGGTGAATACACACACACACACACACACACACACACACATTTAATAAATACTTGGAATTGCTCAGTCATAAGATCCAAAATTATAAAAATTTTAAAATAACAAAATCCTCAGTTTTTAAAATATATTCCCCATATTTAGGAATGGGGAAGAATTATTAGGCTATTGCAAGATTCAAAATGATCTCCCTAGAGGACATGCTTCCTCAAATGTGTAGCTTAAACCAGTTGGCAAATATCTCCAACAGCTTATTTTAGCATCATCACTTAGCCTTGCGGGGATATTTACATTTCTACCTGTGCAAGATTGTCTCTATTTAAATAGGCTCTGAAGTGTCTTCTATGCTCCCGAGGCAAATTAAAAAGGAAATCCAGGAAGAATTGACAGGCTGTTCCCTAGAACTCTGAACAACTCTAATTATGTTACAATACATTTAGATGGTTTAGCATGGAATAGTCTGCCTGCCTTTTGAGAACAGAAGCCCGAGTAGTTTCTGCAATGTACTTCTCTTGATGTGCTTAGGGAAGCTTCAGCGTTACACGTTAATTCAGGAAACAACTGTAGGTTTTTGTACTACTTAATTCATTGCTGTGTTTGACTTGTGTTTTTCACATTTAATAATATAGACAGTTTCACTATGCTGCTTCCAAATCCAAGTCTCCAGGGGTTACCATTTAAATCATCATCACCATGAATGCCTTCATTTTTGCCATCGCTCAGCATACAGAGTTAGGTTCTGGTTCATCAGCCACAAGCTGGGCAAAACCCAAGCCCTAGAGAGGCACAAAGGTAAGGCAAGGGGAGCACCTAAGCAGGAGAGTAATTTACTTAGCTTCAACAATTCTGGCTCCCAGGAACTTCTCTGAGTGCTGTGACAAGCCTCAGCATCAGCTGCTCCCAGCCTACTTACAGGGAGTCCACCAGAGTGTCTGTTTCGTGTTAGTGTGTTAACAGCAGGAGCTGAAAAGTTCTCCAGACTGTCTTGTCCCACTTTTTAAATATAAGCATCCTGTGTGACATATCCTGGAAGAAGAGGAATACAAATAAGGTGGAAATAAATGAGCAGAGCTGTCTCAGATGGTAATGTATTTCCAAAGGTGTCTGTGGGGAGTCGGTGGGGATGGCATAGTTACTGCCTAATTTGCTTGGCTTTCTATAATCATTGCCATTTATCTGCAATCTAGTTAAAAGCTACTAGCTAGTTTATCCATTTCTACATGGGGATCCATTATAAAAAAGCACTTCTTTTTGCAAAGTAAGATCCATTCTTGCCTATTCCCCAGAGTGAACTATCAAAGGATAAATTATTTTCTAGACAGGCGCTCCACATCACTGAACAACTCAATCTATGTTCTTTCGTCTTCACAGCTCTCTCACTCTGTGCAGTTCCTGTGCTGGTTCATTAGCTGTTTCTAGTCAGGGCTCCCCTTTGCTCGCAAGCTCCACAATCTCAGAGTCCAGGCCTCATTCTTGTCATGATTTGCTTTTCTGTTGTACTGTAAACAATCAGTGGAAAAAATGAGTAGAGACTTACCTCATTTTTATTTGCAGATTAAACTGCATTTTGCAACTATTATTTTTGGAGGCTAGAGGAGAATTAATGATAGGCTTTAGGGGCCAATACACGAGGGATATTTAAATGCACATTTATCAAAATTAAATAAAATGAGGCTTTCTGTTTCTCAGTCACACTGGCCACATTTCAAGTGCTCAATAACCCCGTGTATCTAGTGACTATCTTATTGGACAATGCAAAGTATAGAACATTTTCATCATCAGAAAGTTCTATTGGATGGTTCTGCTCTACTAGAGAATCAAATCCTTGTGAACAGGAGCATTTTCTTGGACATCCCTGTTGCCTGAGACAGTCATAGGGTAGGTGCTTTGTAAAAAATAATAATAATAACCCTACTTTAGCAAAGTTCATCTGATTTGTAAATTGTCAGGGGAATCTAATTGATGTCCTGTCAATGCTATATTTCAAGTCATGAGGTTTTCTAGTTGAGAAACATTCCACCTATAGAGGTCCTTGAAAATTACATATAATTGATTCAGAAAACAGTATGAAGAAGGAAATAAATAATTTTATGATCTTGTTACTGAGAAATGAGAGGTTAAAACATTTGCAGATACATGTCAATAACTAAATAATACTGCAGGAAAATAAACTAAGAAATGCTATCAGGAAACCCATGATTAATTGCTAGGGGAAGAACAACTGTTATACAAGAAGTCTAAAGAATAAGAGAGTGGGTGGATGGTTGTTCCATGGAAGGCTTTACAGAGGAACCAAAGCCCTGCCCATCCTTTTGCAGAGGCTGGTGTCATTAACACCTCTGATTGTGGCGAGGCCTATGACAGCGGTCTGGCTGCAAAAGCATCAGTATCCCTTTTATCACTCGGCATAATTTCAGAGGTCTGTAGTCTAGTCAGGAGTCATTTCCTGCTTTCTGTGTCTTTCCCAGAATCAAATCCTCTGTCAGAAAGACCCTCTTCCTTGAGGGAGAAATTCTGTCTTCTTGAAAAGATGATGGTAACTCTACACTCCTGTTGGTATGAGTGAACCAGTCTTTACCAGCTTTTGTATTGGACTCTCTGATCATCCCCACCCCAGGAGCCCAGGCATCCCAAGGGTCCCATCCTGCAGACCTCCTGGAGACTGCCCATTCACACATACGATTTAATTACCTCTGGCAAAGGAAGGAGAGAGGATTAAAGGCTGATTAAAGAGCTTACAGAAAATAGATGAGATTAGAAATGAATCCTCTGGAAACCCAAGGCTGCATGAGACAGATCATGTGGGGCAGGTTGTGTGCTCCTGCAGTCCTTGCTGCTCCTGTATCACTTACAGGAAGAAGGCACACTGAAAAGTTGAGTCCAAGAAGAGATGCTTTACATGGAGGTTGCACAAAGGGACAGATAAAAATACACAATATGAAATATATATCTTTTTTCCAAAAGATAAAACAGAAGCAATTGCTTCCCACCATTTTATGAAGAAGCAAAGAAGAAAGTATTTATGTAATTTTATAAGCATGATATATGCCACCCATTTTTTTCTGGGTGGTATTTTATTAATTAGCATTTATTTACCAATACAGTAAGCAACTACTCTGATAGGCATCCGATCCAAATTTTAATGTTAGAGTTAGCAGAAACTACATAGAAGAGATAGTTTGGCCTCATCCTCATCTGTAACATTTCTGTAAATAGAGGGCAGGTGTGGTGGCTTATATCTGTAATCCCAGCATATTAAGGAGGCTGAGGCAGGAAGGTTCCTTGAGCCCAGGAGTCCAAGGCTATAGTGAGCTATGATCTCACCATTGCACTCCAGCCTGGAAGACAGAGCAACACCCTGCCTCAAAAAAAAAAAAAAAAATTTTTTTTTTTGTAAACATTTGAGATGGCTCTATGGGGAAAGTGAGCATGCTAATTCCTGGAAAAGAGAGAAACTTGCCACCAAAGAAGTTTCTCTCTTTCCTTGACTTGATCATAACCCCAAAAGGATTAGCTGCCCAGAAACTTTCCCCATCACCTTGAGTTGTCAAAAGTACAGAGAAGCAGAGGGCAAAGGAAGGCAGAACTCCAATCAGCTTTGTGAGGTCTCTGGAAGCCTAGTTTTTCCTTCAACATGTTACCGTTTAAATCCAATCAGCTTCTGTTACACAGGGCAAGAGCTTGATGAGCTCCTAACCTTATAAACAGTTCTCTGGAGAGATGTGGTGAGGTTATTTGAATATAATTCATCCAGGCAACAAATTGGCTCATCACTCAGCTCACAAATCTTCCTGTGGACCAGGCTGCCAAAACAGGAAGAATGTTCCCCTCTGTAGAAATCTTCCTCTAAACGTTGTTAATTTTATGGAAAATCTAGACCCCTTTGAGAGTAAAACAATAATAAAGATAGTAAATATATACATAATTTTCTGAGTACCAGGTATTTTTCATAATTCTCTGTCTTCCAACAATCCAACAAGTTTTCTAGTTAGGAGTTATTCTCATTGTATATATGAAGGAAATTGAAATTCTTAGGCATAAGTATAACACACTTTCCAAGTTATGCAACTAATACATTAAGAAAGCTGTGTTCAAATTTAGTTCTTTCCTGTTTGAAAGAGAAGTTTCCTTCTACTAAATCATATGGTTAGCTCATCTACTCTGAAAGCAAAATTGTATTAGGTTGGTGCAAAAGTAATTTCCAATTTTGCTATTAAAAGTAATGGTGCCAGGCTCAGTGGCTCACGCCTGTAATCCCAGCACTTTAGGAGGCCAAGGAGGGTGGATCACTTGAGGTCAGAAGTTCGAGATCAGCCTGGCCAACATAGTGAAACCCTGTCTCTACTAAAAATACAAAAAATTAGCCGGGCGTGGTGGCTGGCACCTGTAATTCCAGCTACTCCAGAAGCTGAGGCAGGAGAATCGCTTGAACCCAGGAGGCAGAGGTTGTAGTGAACCGAGATAGCACCACTGCACTCCAGCCTGGGCAACAAGAGCGAAACTCCGTCTCAACAAAAAAAAAAGTAATGGCAACACTGCAATTGCTTTTGCACCAATCTAATAAAAAGATATGAAGTCCAAAAAAAAAAAACTTTTCTACTGGTTATGATGGGATAAAATTGATTTAATGATTTATTTTCAACATGAGTTAATTAATCCTTTACTATGAATTACTTGTCACAATGTGTCTTAGGGAGAAACTGTCTTAACTTCTGATCTCAAAGAAACAGCAAATTTCCCTCCGCCACAAGTTTCAACTTAGTATTCTTCAACTATTGTGACATCCTGAAAGCTTGACATGGTAAGCTTGGGAAAAAGGATGTGACTGCCAGCCTATAGAGTAATATAAGACAATGTTTAGATGCAACAGCAAAACCAAAAGCCAGGCAGGAAGTCCAGCACTATCTACCTGAGGGGTAACACAGAAAGAGAATTCAGTATTAGGCAACACTGAGGGCTTTCTTATAAAAATCATAGGATTGACTGTAATACAGTTCTCATATTTCCCTAATTAATTCTTTGATGCTTGGATATAGACAGTTGAGAGAGTGTAGTGAAGTGAGTCTGCGTTAGGATTTGAATTGGTACGGAAGAATCTAGAAAGCTAGAAGCCTAGTCACAGGGGAGGAAAATTCCTTTCTAGTTGAACACTGACATTACCAAAGGCATTTCCTGAGTATAGAGTTAAGAGATAAAATAATTGTAAAGAATATAATTAAAAGGAGAAGTAATGATCATTATGATTATTATTTATCAGAATTTTGACAGCATTGATTTATTGTGAGCAAGCATCTTATGGTTTAGAATTCTGAAGCCAGTTTATTCCTTCCTGGTTAACTAAAGTAAAATGTTATTTATCAAGCACTTTGAAGACACTTCTCACTTTGTTCTTTCTGTTTTCTACTCTAAGATTTCTTCTAAAGCCATGTTGATTATCAGCTACTTATCAGTATGGTGTACAAGATGGCAACTGTTCTGATTGGCCTGGTATTAATAATGATTTTCTGGCACCTTGGTTATAGAGTTTGCCAAATATTTGCAACTGTCTTCCCTGTTGAGTGGGGTATTAACAGTCCCACACAAGTACTCCCTAACTCACTTTTTTAAATCTCAGAATTCGTGTCTCCTTTACTCATAACTTGGTAATCTGAAAGAATAATTTGTCATGATCTTTCTGTATACTATGTTTAATTTACATATTTAAATGTATATAGTCTGTAAACATTCTGCTGTATCATCCTTTTATTGTAACCATCATTTCCATAATTTGATTTCCAATTCCTTTGATCACTCTGCTTTCATATTTCAATCCTTTTTTCTCCTTCTCTTCTCTTTGTCTTCCTCCCTGCCTCACTCTCTTTCTCACTCTCTTTCTCTCTCTCATTTTCCTTCCTGTTACATTATCTCATATCTAAAAGTTAAAACTGTGTTTAGTTTCTATTTATTTTAGGTTTCTGTGTTTATTCTGTTTTCTTACCAACTAATTGTTGTGTGTTTGTTCCTAAGAATCATTTCCGTAATTTTTTTTCTCTCAACCTTTTTGCAAGTGAGGTTTTATAATTTGGCCATTTTTTGTAGCTAGAGAGTATTTCCTAAGCTTTGGAGAAAACCATTGTTTCCCTTGCAGTTAATAAGGATTCCAATTATGTGGCCTTGGCTTGTGGCATAGTGGAGGACATGGTAAGGGAATTTGTGGCCAGGCGGGCTGTCTTCCCGGAACATGATAAATTGTAATACATTGCCTTTAGAAGCCATGTAGGTAAAGCAAACATCTGAAGCTGATAGAGTTTTAAAGCAATATAGGTGTTGACTACTATGGAGAACTGGATAGTGTATCATGTTTACATTACTTTGATTTTTTTTTAAAGTTTAAACACTTTTTTTTTTTGCCAAATGAAACAAATCTTCTGCCTTCATAAGGAGCAAGACCCCCTTAACTTAAATTAATGAATCCTATTTTGTGTTACACATGGAGCTTGTCTTCTGGGTATAGGAATTTCTTGTCCCTTTTGGCAAAAACAATTTATGTAGGACATTGTCCTACTTTTATAGCACTAGCTCCCTGTTTGGATGTCTCCAATGTCAGAATTCCTAATTATTTTGTGAGAAGTAAACTTGACTTGTAGTTTTACCCTGAGGGCAAATACTGGTGCCTGCTGATATGAAAATGCATACTTGACACAATTTTTCCACAGCAGTTATTAATTACTGCCAAGATATGGCAAATTGCATTATTATTTAGCACATACTCACTTCTGCTTTACCTCTATCTGTGGGAGGATTATACTTCCTGCCCCACTAATACTGGGGTTGGCCACATGTCTTACCTTAGCCATTGCAGAATCATATGCCACATTTACACAGAGGCCTTTTAAGTGTACTGTGTCATTTGCTTATCCTCATTTACTCCTGAATTCAAGCATCAGAACACGCTCCATGTAACTATGGCTTCTGTAGTCTGAATCCTGGAAAATAGAAATGTATAATAGACCTGAATCCCTCCCAAAACCTAGAACACAGCCACTGCAGATCTGTAAGCATGACATAAATGTTTGACATCATGAACCACTGAGATCTAAGGACTGTTTGTTACTGCAGTAGTTAACTAGTACAGAATTTGGTACCAGAAACAGAGTAATGTTATAAAAACAAAAGCAACTCTTAAAAACATCAACTAAAATATATACTATTGCCTTTAGGGAAGGACAGTGAATTGCAAGAAACTGTTATAGAAAACTGGACAAAGACAATCCATGCTATTGCAAGGGCAAAACAGTTGACTAAACTGTGTCCTGCAATGTCTTGGAGGTAGTCAAGATATCTGATAAATTCATGTCCTTGGTTAATGCAGTAGAAAGAATGTTGGTAGCTGAGTTAATAGTTATTGGTTATGTTTGAGAAGGTTATATAAGAAAAAGATATTAGTTCAAGGAAAAACAAAATAATAAATCAGGAATGAAAGAAAAAAGAAATAATCCATAAATGCTGGCAACTTCAGCATTGAAGGATGCATCTGTGTCTCCTTGACAAACAGTCAAAGATAAAATGGAGAGCAGCTTTGAGTGAGGAAACCCTGGTGAGATTGAGCTCAAGACTGGAACTCGAGGCAAAGGCACTGAGGCCCTAACAAGGGTACAACCATGACACCTTTTTAAAATCCACCGTTTGATTAATCTGACCCCAGATTAGCCTTTTAACTGGTCAGAATGACCCTTATAATAGACATAATGGGAAAGTGTATGTTTCTACTGAAGTCCAAGAAGCTCACAGTTAAGAACTAAGAGTTATATCTTGCAACAAATTGTGGATGGAGACATTGGCATATGGAGCTAATGGAATAAAATATATAAAAATAGATCAAACAAAAACAAAAAACACTACATTTTTGACAAGTGCATTTCTAAGCTGGGCTAAAATGTACTGTTCTCTGAGTTGTAAAATGACCCGGAGGCACCCACATTTAGACAGGCAGAAAATGGTAAAAGTGCTTCTCAGCCACACTAAAGGGAATATTTTTGATTGCCCTTTTCAGATGTGTCCAAAGAAAAAGTGAAACAGGAAGAAATTCTCTAAGGTAGAGTCAAGAGCCAATGGAACAGGATGGATTATGGAGTTACTCCCAGGAATTAAAACTTGTGTTTAATGAGCTGAGCTCTCTACCATCTCAGGGAGGGTGCCTTGCGGTTCATCCAGCTGGATTTCAGAATTGTTGTGTCTTCCACACTCACCTTTTCTGGATACAAGTGTTTGCTGTAGTTATCCTGTTTCTGGTCCCACATTGTATGCTGAATGTTTTGAGAGCAGATAACTTGTCATTTTAGGTCAGAGTTCTCCGGATCAAGAGGACCTATATCTAGACCAGATAAAGGGATTATCCTGAGGTCCTGGATTTCAAGCAAGATGCCACATTGGAATAAAGCTTTAGGGTTTCTTCATTGAAGAAAGGGTGAATGTAATTTATATTTTGAATTATGTGGATATTTATGACTAAAAAGAAGGACTGTGGTAGATTTTGTTATTCAAATAATTATACTGTTCTCCCCATATCGTCTGTGGATTGGAGTATACATCCTGTCACATTGATCTGGGGCTTGATTATGCGACTTGCTTTGACAAATATATTGTATCCCAGTTCCAAGCTCAGGCAGCGGAGACATACTCACTGTATGTGCTCCAGCCTTTGACCATGAAAACAGAACACCCCAGGTAGGAGATGCTTTTTTAACCTGGGTCCTGGGATAAAAACATGTTTGGAGAGGATCTGAACCCAAATCACTTTTGAAGTGAAGCTTCTGTAGCTGATTTTCAGACACAAGAGTAGGAAATTAATGTTCTTTGTTGCAAGCCAACAAGATATTGAGTGTGGTGTTGTCACAACAAAAGCTAATTAATACACCAGCCTGCTAACCTGTGGCCCATTCTTTGAATTTCATTCCATTGACTGAGTTCTTATTATAAATTTCCGCTAAGAAGACTCACCTTATTTATGTTGGAGAATCTTCCATTCAGTTGCATGTGTAAGTTCTTCTGTTCTGTTGGGGTTCATTGAATATAGTCTATTTATATCTTTCAGAAATCACTGTTCAGTCTAGGGATAGTCTTCTTTCATTTTCCATGTTCACCATAAGTTTATTCATAGGTTTTTATTTATTCTGTCTTTTGAATGGAATTTTAAGAGAGAGAACTCACTTTCACATATAGTTGGTCACCTTGACTAGGCTCATCTTTTTAATCCCATTGGTTTTAGAAATGTGTATCCATATGGAGACTTGCTAGATAAGGAGGACCTCTCTTGTTTGTGGGAAGGTTTTCAGCCCTTGATAGAAAGATATTTCCAATGGGGGAGGGGTGGGTGGTATATAAAATACCTGAGAGAATGCACATCTTTCAGGCACTGCATCGACCCACTGCACCTTTTTAATAACCCATAATAGTCCGCTAAAACCAGGCAAAGATTCTCTGATCTAGATACTCAGAATCTGAATGATTTGGTACCACTGATGAAACTCAAATATTCTAGCCAAACCTAATAGCTATTATTCATTAGTTAAGGCACAGAGGTTCTTCTGTTTTCATTGTGAGCTACTAAAACAATTTGAGATATAGAAGAAGGATCCTTTGAAAATTGATTCTGAATAAATTGAGACAAAAATATAATGCCAGGAGGTTTAGGGGCCAGAGAGTAGTTCTCAAGGGAACCAAAATGGCTTGGAAATCAGAATTGCCTTCTAACTTGAAACTCCATGCCATTAAGATTCCTATAAATACACTGCTATTTTCAGTAGCTGGTGCTACTGGGATCTTTTACTCCAAGTTTTAGGTAGTCATATTATTCTGACAGCTTCTTTTCACATTAGAAAACTGGCCACCAAAATTTTTCTGTAGAAAAATTATATGTTATATGGTTTGGAGCTAATAACATCACAAGCTAGAAATGGACTTTCTCCAATTCATCTAGCATCCTCTTTGCAAACACTAGTGCTCCCCTCTTTGCCTTCTTCTGTTCCATACTCCTAGCCTAAAAGCACTCTGTAAGTATGCTTTCAGCTTAGCATGTTGTGGGAAAGATTACTTAACCTCCCTCTAACTTGTGTGTACATAGACACCTACGTGATTTTAATTATCATATCGTTTTTCCAGAAAACACCTACTGGATGTTATCTGGTTATTAGAAACATTTTTACAACCAAAACAAAAGAAAGGTAGAACAAGTAAGCCAGATAATTCCTAACCTTTTAGCCTTCTAGAAGACCCTCTTCAAAATATCTAAATGGAAGGATACATATATGTGTGCATTGCTGTGATCATGGCAGTGAAATCAGCTTATGACAAACCTGCTTCACTTTTGTCATTTGATCCTAACTACGTCCTTTTTCTGGTTTATCTTCACAGCACATCTTGGCTCTTGCTGTGCACCACGTCTACTTTTTCATTTTTCCTAAGCATCTCTAAGGCGTGTAAGCTTCACAGGCCTAAAATCTACTAATCATCCTTCCCTATGGGGCACATAGAACTGACAATGATCATACCCTCACCTTGGTGCCAGCATGCTACTATTTCTATCAGCTTCTCTCTCCCTAGAGAACCTTCTCCTTTTCACTTCATCTGCTATCTTTCATGTCCCAAACTCACAGTACTCTCTTATGCAAAGCAACTTAGGTCAGTCTTTCCTTTGATGACTCAGCAATCTGAAGAGGTTTTTTACATCTCATAAAGGGGTCTAAACCCTAAGAAGACATATAAAATCTTGAATGATTGCTACCTATTCATGGAGAATGCAGAAGAAAAGCAGTCATTTAGTTTCTCAGTTTTCTTTTTCATCCTGAATCTTAGAGTAGGATTGGCAGCACTAGCTTTGGTTGTGCTCCCAGTTGTGGGGCAGTAACCATAGTAACCATTCTCCAAGATGGTCCCAAGGGATCCTGCCTCTTGGTAGTGACCTATGTTTAAAGCCCCTCCCACATTCTACCAGCTTTGGTCTGTGTGGCCCATAAAACATGGAAAGAGCAATGGTATGTACCTTCCGGGGTTATAAAAGACATTACCTCAGCTTTTGTTTTGGTTTCTCTCTCTCTGTCTCTCATCATTTGCCCTGGGGGAAGCAAGTCTACAGAGAGGCCAATATGGAGAGGAGCTGACGCCCTTTCCAACAGCCATGTTGCCTTTTGCATGAGCTTGGAAGTGAACTGTACAAGTCCCAGTCAAGCCTTCAGAGACTGCAGCCCGGGCCAACAGCTTGGCTACAATGTCATCAGCAGCTCTGAACCAGAATCAGGTAGTTAAGCCACTCCCAGTTTCCTGACCGTCGAAAGTCCCGTGAGATGATAAGTGTTTGTTGTTTTAAGCTGGCCCATTTGGGACAATTTGTTATCTAACAGAGAGCCAATATAAGAATAAAGCTATGAAGCTTCTCTGTGTTTACTTTCACACCTGTAAAATAATATGATATATTCTTACATCATAGAAATAGTTTATAAATTGAATACAATGATAATAGGCGTTGGGAGTACCTGACTATTTTAGGAAGAAAAATATTACTTAAATCCAAATTTTTATGATCACTCTCTCATTTATCATACAAATAAAATATGTAAAGATGAATCTCTAAGTTTAACAGTTTTTGGGATACAAGAATTGTGATTTGGGGCATACACACAGACTGGGTGGTCTTTAGTATGTCTGAAGAATGAAGAGGGGCCAGGCGTGGTGGTAATCCCAGCACTTTGGGAGGCCGAGATGGGTGGATCATCTGAGGTCAGGAGTTTGAGACCAGCCTGACCAACGTGGTGAAACCTCGTCTCTACCAGGAAAAAAAAAAAAAATTAGCTGGGCATGGTGGTGGGCGCCTGTAATCAGAGCTACTTGGGAGGCTAAGGCACGAGAATAGCTGGAACCCTGGAGGCGGAGGTTGCAGTGATCCAGGATCACGCCATTGCACTCCAGCCTGGGCCACAGAGCAAGACTCTGTCTCAAAATAAATAAATAAATAGAGGTTGGAGGTTTTATAAAAGGATTAAATGTTATTTATTGATTTTTCAGAAAATTCATTGGCACAAGTAACGTTCTGGGGAGCTGGAAAGCTCTGCCTGATGGTGGGTAAAACTAGTCTTAGAGTTGCAGAAGGTTGTTTCAGTAACTATTAAGTAAAACTGGTTTCAAGTTACAACAGGCAGCTTCAGCAACCAGGTTTGCAGAAAATTATATTCTTAGAGCAATGTTGTGTGCCTTGAATGCTTTTTTACCCCTGCATTCTTGACTCTGTTTTAGTTGAATATGACAAGAATGCCCTAACTCGTCTGATAAACTTTCACAATTCCTTATAGAAATCATTTATGAATGTTATTTTTGATAAATTTTTGGAGGGTAGGGAAGAAAATAAATATTGATTTTTTTTTTAGTTAGCCAACAAAAATAGTGGGCATTTATCAATGCAATTATACTTTATCAGAAGGACACAACACATTTTTTTGTCCGAGTTCTCTTTATATTCAGAGTTAAATTTTTAATCACTGCAAAGAAGTGAAGTATCACTAAGATAGTTTGCATTTCTTAATCATATTCCTTGACCTCCAGGCAACCATTAGTCCTTACAGGACACTTTTAAGACTTAGTGTCAAATTAGTTAGTTAATTAAATTAAATATCTATGGTATGTAAACAGACCCTCTTGAAAGTCTGTTGGAAAGTGTTTGGCAGGTAGACATTCAGCAGTTGAGTGATAATTTTTCACAAATCATGACCTGTCCATATAACCCCTCTGGACTTTGAAAATTCTATGATGTACTTCAATATATTTGGTGATTTCTACAGGTTCTAATTGATTTTCCTGGCACATCAGGAAATCATTTTGCATATATCTCAATGAGGAAGTACGTAACTTTCCTTCCCTGTGAGTATCTTCTCTTTTTATGTCCTGTCAAATACATTCAGTATTATGCATATATACCATTACCTCTGTTCTTCTGCATATATAATGACTTTCATTTAAACTAAACTTAGAAATCCATGTAAAACTCAATGAATGTTTGTATTGTTATTCAAATACTACGATACAGTGATAATAAGGTAAGTAGATAATTTCTACTCTTGTCTAAGTTTATAAATATAAGCAACAACAATTTTATCAAAATGTATACATTTTATTGGTGGGTTATCAATGATTTTAATATAGATTTTAAGATATCCTGATCTTAAGAAAGTTAAAACTTGAATGAGATATTTTATAAATTGAGGAAGTAACACACCGATTACCTCTTCTATAGGGAGCATTTTTATATATTGCTTTATCTAAACTTACCAATGGCCCTTTGAGGTTTCAGATAGAGAGAGTGATGCTGACAAAGATTAAATAATTTGCTTAGGTACATAGAATGTAAGAGACCAACTCAGAATTTAGCTCCCATTTTTTCCTCCAAATATTGTGCTCATTCTAACATACATGGTATAGTCTGGATATTTGTCTCCTCCAAATTTCACACTGAACTGTAATCTCCAGTGTTGGAGGCGGGGCCTAGAAGCATGTGTGTGGGTCATGGGGACAGATTCTTCATGAATGACTTTCTGTAATCTATTCTGAAGGTAGAGCTGATAGTATTCACTGATGAGAGAGTTCAAATCATCAAGGATGATGTTAAATTTTTTGGCCCAGGAAACTAGAAAAATCAATTGCCACTTACTGAAAGAGGAAAGACTAAGACCAAGGCTTTGGTGGAAAGGTTATCGTCTCCATTTTAGATGTAATCAATTTGACATGCCTAGTATATATCAAGAAGTTGCCTGGTAGGCAAGAGGAAAAACAAGTCTAGAGTTCAGGGAAGAGATAACAGGCCAAAAATATAAAGTTGGGTGCCAGTAGCACGCATATGATATTTAAAACCATGAGTCTTGATGAAATCACCAGAACAGATTTGGTGATTTCATGAGTGGCTTGGTACCCTCTCTGCTATAATGAGTTCTGATTGTTAAAAAGACTGGCACCTCCTTCTCCCTCTTTCTCTCTCTCACCATGTGACACACCTGCTTCCCCTTTGCCTTTGCTGTGATTATAAGCTTCCTGAACCCTCACCAGAAGCAGATGCTGGCACTATGCTCCTTGCACAGTCTGTATAGCCATAAGCCAAAATAAGTCTCTTTTCTTAGATATTCCTTTACAGCAACACAGAACGGACTAATTCAATATACTACCACTTTTCAAAGGATGTTATTGATTTTACCATTGTCTTTAGTCTGTTCCTACTAAAGCAGTATCAGTTTGAAAGAAAATTCTATCTATGTTTAGCTTGGGAAATGGAAAAGGATCTAGTATTTGTGCCTGATAATCAGGTTGTTACTGAGCTCACATTACATGTGTAAGCCTTTCCTCATGAAATTTCACAACTTCTCATTTAAAAGCCATTTCAGCCTTGGTTTCAGAAAGCGAAACAAAAAGAAATAAGACACAATGATTACCAGCAAGGAAATCTAAGATTTGTCTAGGAAATAATTAATTGTATCCATAATGACTCAAAAAAGGCAAGTGTCCAAAATGCAGGTTGTCGATGCCAAATATTTTCTTTTACCATCTTAGAGATGGGCTGCTATCATGCCTAAAATATCTGCATATGTTAATGAGAGAATGCTGGATATACATACATTTACTTTCCTATAGAAACACACAAGTAATAAAAGAAGAATTTTAATTTTATTGCCTTTATTCCCAGGATCTCTCTCCAGTTACTTAAATAAAATGGTTTTTAATTAAGAAGACTCTCTACAGAGGGACTGTATGATTCAAATAATGACGAAACTCCATAGAGACACCTTAGCAATTCAGGGTGATATGTAGGCTATAGTTATATAAACCATTTTTTCTAACCTTCCGGATGCAACAAAGGCCTTTTGTAATTTTGGTGTTCCATCAGAAATGTTATGATAATCTCTCTTTGTTTTAGACTAAAACTATATTTTTGCTTACATAAAAATGCTTATTATTGTATAATTCTCCTCAAATGACAAACATGCCATCAAAACAAAATAATTTTATATATAAATTATTTTAACGGTAAATTATCTATTATTAAAATATAGATCAAACCATAACATGCTAGAATTTGCAGAAATAATCTTGACTAGCTTCTTTTCCACCAGTTGAGAAAATTAAGACTCAGAAAGCCTAAGTAATTTTTTACCTAACTGTATATACCTGTTAAGGTTGAACTTGTTTTTGGTCAAACACTCACTGTTCTGGTGATTCCATCAAGATTCATGGCTTTAAAAATCATATGCGTGGCTGAGCGTGGTGGCTCATGCCTGTAATCCTAGCACTTTGGGAGGCCGAGGCGGGCGGATCATGAGGTCAGGAGATCGAGACCATCCTGGCTAACACGGTGAAACCTCCTCTCTACTAAAAAATACAAAAAATTAGCCAGGCGTGATGGCGGGCGCCTGTAGTCCCAGCTACGCAGGAGGCTGAGGCAGAAGAATGACGTGAACCCAGGAGACAGAGCTTGCAGTGAGCCGAGATCGCGTCACTGCACTCCAGCCTGGGCGACAGAGTGAGACTCCGTCTCAAAAAAAAAAAAAAAAAAAAAAAAAAATCATATGCGTGCTACTGGCACCGAAGTTCATATTTTTGGCCTGTTACCGCTTCTCTGAACTCTAGACTTATTTTTCCTCTTGCCTACCCGGCAACTTCTTGGTATATACTAGGCATTTCAAATTGATTACATCTAAAATGGAGGCCTTGACCTTTCCACCAAAGCCTCGGTCTCAATCTTTACTCTTTCAGTAAGTGGCAATTGATTCTTCTAGTTTCTTGGGCCAAAATTTTAGCATCAACCTTGATGACCTGAACTCTCTCATCAGTGTATACTATCAGTTCTGCCTTCAGAATAGATACAGAAAGTTATAACCATACTTCTTACCATCTCCTCTTTCCTTTGTCCATGTCAATACCATCTATCATATACAGAGTTTCAGTAGCCTCTAACACATCTCCCTATTTCTACCTATGTCTTTTTGAAGTCTATTTTTGACACAATAGCCTGAGTGATTGTATTAAACTCTAAGTCAGTATATATCTATCTTATCACTAATCAAAGCCCTCCAAGAGGCTCCTTTTCCACTCAGAGTAAAAGTGAAAGCCCTACACAGGCTACAGGATGTGTGTACCTAGCCTTTCCTTCCATAGCCCTCCCCTCCTTCTCACACCACTCCCTTTGCTAACCTCCTCTACTAACTCCTGCTACTTAGATGTTTACTCACTATGCTCTGGTCTCCCTGGTTCCTTGCAGTGAATTCTTTACGTGTGCCAGGCAGCTTCCCCTATCATGCACATTTGCTTCATCGTGGAGGTTGCTGTCTCAAATGTTCATGTGCCTAATCTTTTACTGTCTTCAAATCAATGCTTCAGTGTCACTTTGTCAAGGAAGCCTTCTCTGACCACTTTCTCTAAAATTGCAGCCCTAGCTCCCAGCACCCCATCTCCCTTTTCTAATTAGAGTGTAAGCTCCATGAAGGCAAAGATTGTGTGTTTTGTTCAATAATTTATACATCGTATAGAGGACATTAAATGGCATACAGTCTGTGTTCAATGAAAAATTTAATGAGTGAGTGAGTGAATGAATGGATGAATGAAGATGAATAAATGCTTTTGGTAATGTATAGTAATCTATCAACACATTAAAACCTTGGGAAAACATCTAAGTAAGGGGCCCTCAATTTCCATATACATACACACACATATATATATAAACCTGTAGAATCATCTTCTTAAAGAAATTTTTTTTTTTTGCACATGAATCATCATTAGTGACATTTTGCCTATTTAAAGGCTATGGTAGCATGTAGATGGTTTTTCCATTCCAAAAGTGCCAAAGTCACCTGGGAGCTAATGCTATTCTGGATCATTTGAATTTGTACTTTCTATCTTTGAAAGAAAATGATCAGTAATTACCTTATTTAATTTTTACAGCTTAAAATGGTGTTGTGGATAGTTAGTGGAGGTGAGATGGTGAGTATATGATTGACATCCTCAGTTACAGATTATAAGAAGTATAATTTGTATTTTTTAAGCAATATGTTTAGCTTTGTGGATATGGAGTGTGCGATGATAAACCTGTAAGACTGAGAAGGGTGGAAGGGTGAGAGGGGGTGAGAGATGAGAAGTTATTTTGGGTACAATGTACATTATTTCAGTGATGGTTACACTAAAAGCCCAGAGTTTACCGGTACACAATATATCCATGTAACAAAACTGCACTTTTTACCCCTTACATTTATACAAATTTTAAAAACTAAAAATAAATAAATAAATAAATAAATAAATAAATAATCTATGTAACTTTAATAAAGGATAATTGTAGAAATCTGCTTAACATTTACCTAAGACCACTCCAGTCCTAACCCCACTTAAACCATTTCTTCATGCATCTCTGTTGCGTTTATGCAAGCAGTTACCTTATTTGTAAAACTTAAAATTTAAGTAACTTTGAATAAATTGTGAGGTCTTTTATGTAAAGAGCATACTCTACATTTCTCTGAAGTTGCCATAGGACTGGTGACTCAGGATTCAATAAATGATAGCCAATTTGAATGAAAACCAACCAAAATAAAGAGTGTGAACATTTATTTAAGACCACTATGTAGATTCTTTGTGTCTTTGAACACAATGTAAAAGGATTCATTAATTTTATCAGTTTAGTGCAAGGCTGTGTCAGTGCTGTTAATTTCTTAGCATAAACTCCTAGCAGGCAGGACTTTGTTGAACTTTTCTCTGAACAGCAGTGTGTGCAAAGGGACTCTTAATAAATGCCATTAGACAATAATCGCTGGTGTTTAATATTTATTGAGCACCTATAGGGACCTTGAGACCTTGGTCCGGGATGAAAAGCTTTGAAAAACCCTGTACCTAATTAATGAAAACACGGTCCCTGCTCCCAAGGAGCTTATCTGCTAAAGCACACAACACTGATGTGGGTGCACAAAGAAAAATAATTTTTTTAGCTAAGTGCAGAAAACAACCACCGTTATGAAATTGCAGGATTTATCTTGTTCTCCCTTTAACTTGGTTTCTTTCTGAGGGCCTCATGTTAAATGTCTGGCAAAAAAAAGTCAAGGTAGAGGATTCTGGAAACAGGCCAAGGGGATGGAGGCAATGAAGAAAATGGGATGGTAATAGATGGTGTGCCAATTGGCTATATGGCTAGGTGGATGGAGCAGTTAGGGAGAAATAGAATTTCTTTAGGTGCTCGTTGTGCTTTTGAAGTTTTTTAGTGGTTATAATATACCATCATCATCATGATTCATTAATATATAAGTTCACGTTGCAAAGGAAACCAAATAGAGATGAATCAAATGTTGATTTTCTTTCATTTGGGCCAGCTAAAAAACAGCAGTGACAGAGAGCAGGACTGGCATGGATCTAAAGCATATAACAGTGTGTCGCAAATGTGCTTTAATTGGGATGTTTGTCTCTCCAAACCTCATGTTGAAATATGATCCCTAATGTTGAGGGTGGGACATAGTGAGGGGTGTTTGTGTCATGGGGGAAGATCCCTTCATGAATTCTTTGGTGGTGTCCCCAAGGTAATGAGTGAGTTCTCACTCTTATTGGTTCCCATAAGAGCTGGTTGTTACAAAGAGCCTGGCCCTTCCCCTCTCTCCCTTGCTTTCTCTTTCCATGGAATCTCTGCACATGCTCTTCCCCTTTGCTTTTCACCATGAGTGGCAGCAGCCTGAAATCCTCTCTAGAAGCAGATGCTGGAACCGTGCAGCATCTTGTACAGCCTGCAGATTTGTGATCCAAATAAACATATTTTCTTTATAAATTACCTAGTCTTAGGTATTCTTATATTCTTAGGTATTCTTACATTCTTAGGTATTTTGTGTTTTCTTATAGCAACACAAAACAGACTAAGACAGCATTATTTCCTAATGCATTCATTTGTAGACTGCCAGAGATTAGCGAATGGGAATACACTAGAAAATAATTATGAATTACAGCTCTATTTTTACTTTTATCATAAAAATTTAAAATTTTTTCATTCATTTTCATTTCATAACTTGTATATAAGAAGGTCAATCAGCACAGGAAAGTGTTAGTTATATGTGAAAGTGACATCTGTTTGTGTAATTAAAATGTTTGTTTTATGCAAAAAAAAATTATTGAAGAAAATAAGTGTCATTTCCAAAGTACACAAAGTTATCTTCTGTCGAGCATTTTCTGTTTAACTATGTAATAATTTCCTTCCCAGTTTCCCAGTTTAGAATGATAGCATATTAAGGACATTAGATTAATAGTCAAAATCCAAAGGAAGTGAAGTTTGGGAGCAAACCAAATAGATGTTAATTGCTAAAGTCATAGAGAAGCTAAAAGCAGAGACAACAATGATGGTTCAAAGCAAAGGAAAATATCCAGTTAGAACTGTGAAAACCAGCCAAGAAGTTGAAAACTCATCACTTATTCTTGAAGCCAATAATTCTTAGATAGGGTCAGTCTTAGAATAAAACCGTTAAAAGGCATTGCAATGCAACTAATACATAGTTACGTGTACACACACACACACACACATCATATCTCACACTGTCTCAGACTGAGTAAATTAAATAACATAATATCTGAATAAAGTTAAAGAAAGACTACAGGTGCAAGAAAATTAAACAAGATGACAAGATTGTTGTGTCACAAAAGATGAAAATTCTTTCACTATGTGCTTGGCTTCTTTGTCACTGGTCCTATTGTTAATGATTCTCTACTTCTAATCACATTATATTGCAGTTAAATTTGACTCTATTTCAAGGCCTCTCTCAAAAACCATCTAATAAGTTTCCTTATCTGGTTCATTCAAACAGATGTGATCTTTTCGTTCTCTGAACTCTCCTAACTTTTTTTAGATGGTTCATTTGAAAGCTATTATATTGTGTTGTGCATTGTTATTATTTTTGTATGTGCCTCATTCTTCTTAAGTAAAATAGATGCTACTTTTGGGTATGACTTATTCATCGTTGCAGATCCTGAAAGGCTTAGCACAAGTACCCACGCCTAATCAAGAAAGAATAAGTAAAATTTAGTTGTGCTGTTCGTAAGTGTGGAGAAAAAGGCCTGGCTTTAAACATATACTTGGAAGGTCATGTGTACCGACATCCCCTCATAACTGTGCCTATAGGTGCCCACTGTAGTTAAGACCCTTAACTATTACTAATAATTTAGTAGGATTATTACCAATAAACTAGTAGGATGTTTTGGATAAATTATGTACAAGGAGACCAAAATAAACAATTCTGTATACATTTTGAGACTTGAGACAATATTTTGCTGCAGAAATTTGTAACTTTGCTCTGTGGGAAATACTGTGTTCACATAATGAAGGTGAACATGAAATTCCTTTTGAATCTCATGTGCATCATAGAACTCTTGTTCAAATTCACCTTTTATCCTGTGATAAACCAACATTTAGATCTGATTTGTTCAGTGTCATTTCAGGCAGTCTTGCTGACAGGACCTCCGTCATCTCAAAGTATTTAAGATTTTAAATAATCACTGTGAAGTATACAGAAATGAACCGGACAAAAATCTTATTCCTGCAAGCTTCCTAATGTACTAGGGGAGCTCAAGTCTACTTTAGAAAAGGGATAAGGACCATGAAAGTTGCAGGAGGTGCACGGGAAGATGGTGGAGGAGGCATCTCCCTTAAGATCTGAAGGATAGGTAAAATTTTAATTAGAGGCCAAGGGAAAGAACAGTGCATTGAGGAAATTGCAACTGTCATAGGAAATGGACCATCACATTTATCTCCAAGACAGAAAGACACCTAAAAGTGTCAAGAAGGATGACTGCTTTCCAAAAGTGTATCCAGTGTCTTTTCTCTATGGAAGGTAGATTGTTAGCCATTTCTTCACTGTCGTTTCATTCTCCTGTCAAGCGGGGACACTTTAAGTGTTAACTAAACCCTCGACTTCAGAATAAGTGCAACTTGGAGGAAAAAATAAATCCAGTAAGGTGGATGATCTTTCTGTCTCTAATCTTTCCAGCTTTTTTAGCCTTGAGAAGTAAAGGTGCAGATATGGTTTTTTGGTCTGTGTCTTGGGGAAGGGATGGGGTTATTGAGAGCAGTAAGCAGTAAAAAAGTCATCCTGTGTTGCCCTGGGAGGTCCCTGCTCAGTACTTAGTAGCACATGGCTGGCACTTGAGATGAGGAATTTGGGGAGTTAACCAGTGTGCACTAAAGCTTGTAAGAAAGGTTCCCTTGGGGAATTACACATTTTAGCGGAACAATGAAATTTCATCGACTGAGAAGGGCCAAACAAAAACATTTACCAAAGGTCCTGGGAAGTAGAAAAAGCACTAGGAGAACTGTGAGAGGAAATTATTCTATGAAGCACCACATACTCTAGTTTGCCTGTGAGGCTTTCTCTCTTCTGCACTGGTCTGCTCAAGCCCATGGCAAGCACCTGCATGCAGCACCTGGTCTGGTATCAAAGCTCTTGACATCTACTGTTGGGACTCTGGACTGGGACCTCTGTTTTCACAGCTACTCAAGGCTTCTAGCTGCCAGTGAATCTTTGCTGATGAAATGGTCCCCCTCTCCTAGAGTCAGGCCCTTTCTGTATTCTAAGTTGAGAATTAGATAAAACTAGTGAACAATACCTAGGACAATGAATTAATTAAAGAGATCTAGACGGTACCCATAGGAACTTCTCTCTTTTCCCACAAAACAAAGTCTTTTGAAGGGCATCTCTAACAGAGTGATGTTCATGCTGGGTAATGGCAATCATAACACTGATGATGGGATACTTTTCAAATTATGTTTTGTGGGGACAGGGTCTTCCTATGTTGCTCAGGCTGGCCTCAAACTCTTGGACTCAAGTAATCCTCCAGCTTCGACCACCCAAAGTTTTGGGATTACGGGTGTGAGCCACTGTGCCTGGCCAGACATTATTTTAAGTGCATTACATAGGTTAGATGATCCACCAGGAAGACATGATGTGTAAGCTAAAGCCTTCCAATACCACCTATACATAGATCCTATGGCAAAGACTGGCAGGATGCTCAAAAACTATTCTCTCTTCCTGGACACATAAAAAGATTACATTTTCCAGTCTTCCTATGATTAGGGATGAAATTTCTGGTCAATGGAAGGTGGGTGAAAGAGTTTCATATCACTGCCTGACTGGGCCATCACTTGTCACAGGTAATCCTCAACATTCTTCCCTCTTAGATGGTAGGACACAGAGGATCTAGTGGAGGACTCCAAGGAGTCCTTCCAAGGATGGTACATAGTTAGTGGATGCATATGAGTTACTTTAATTCCTTACTTTCATAGATCCCTTAGGTCATTAGATCTTAAGTTTTCTCTGGATTCTGAGAAAGTCTGCATTAGGGGATAATGGTCCCATGGGCAGAAAGACCCTAGATCCCTGAGTCATACTTTGGCTGAGAATTTTACACTTGACTTTGCAGAAGGGAAAATGAACCATTTTTGTGTAGACTCACTAATATTTGGGAACTTATTTATTAACACCTCATAGATTAACCTGCCCTGGATAATTCCTCTTTCACCAGCTCTTTCAGGAATAACTTCTCTTCTGTCTTCTTAAAGTGTAGCTGCATAAAAATTTGTCTGTTGGGAGATAAAACATTTATATAACTTTCCTGTTATGTTCAATCATCACAGGACTACAGGCTTTTTTTTTTTTTTTTTTTTTTTTTTTTGGTCCCGGCTCTTCTTCAGGAATACCATCATATCAGGAACAGAATGATTCAATCTGGCTTGAAGGAAAGGGTATCTACACAGAAAATAATAGGAAATTTGTTACCGGTGGTGGAAGATAGGCTGAAGAGACCAAGGGAAATGCTTGAGAAAAAACCTTGTGAAGAATGCATTCCTTGAAGAGAAGGGAAGGTTCTGAAATGTGCACATTATTCTAAGAGTCCATGAATTTTTTCAACTGTCTAAATGGCTAGGGGGAAAATGATGAGATTCTTAGGACTCTGACACATAGACTAAGTTAAAGCCTCTGTTTAAATGGAGGTGAATTATATGGTTTGAATTCATTGTGGATGGGGAGTGTTTCTTGGATCCTTAGGCATCCTAAACCCTTTCAGTCAGCTTAAATTAGCAGGTGAAAGACTGTCTTCCTAGTCATTGATCTACCAATTAAGTACCCAAGCCCAGTATATAAGTAACTCATTCTAACTGCTTCTTATGGTCTTCATTTCTTTATAATGGCTCCCATGCCACGTAAAACTCATATTGAATTTGTGTGCATTTCATATGTTAATCTGTGTTATGTCAGTTTACTTATTAGACTCAACGGATGGAGGATGGAGAAAGCAAGCAACACAGCGAAGATGGGTCAATATGCATCACCTCCAGAAGCTAATTCCCTGGGCTCTCTTTTCTAGGAGGGAAGTTAGGCTAAAAATCTCTAAAGTGTCTGATAAGTTTTAAAGGCTGATAGTACGAAACAGAAAAGATATTGGCGATGATTATGCAGCCTCTCCCCTATGCTCTGAGTGGACTGAATAATGCAACATTTAGTGAAATCCTAGGGATTCTTTCATTGTCTGCTTTCACTAGGCTTGTAGGTGGGTGATTGCGGGGGTGTGGAAGTTGGAGCAGAACCCTGCTATACAAAGAGAAGATGCACTCTTGCCTCATTGCTTTGCATGTTCTCAACTAAACTATATGTTATTTAAGCAGAACACAGTTTTATAGTCTTTTGTAAAACCTCCTCCCCATCCCTAACCAGTACTACTCAGTAAAGTTCTCAGCATTTAATAGATGCTGAAATTGATTTATTGATCTCCATATGTGACAAACTGCATGCTATCATTATGCATGACTCGTATTTATGAATTGTTAGGAAAATAATGACTAATTGTATTTTTTAGGAATGACATGAAGCTTAGCACTCTTAATTTAAAGACATTTATACAAAACTTTATTATGAAGACAGTCTTTATTGTGTGAGCAATCATGCACTACTTAAAGCCTCCAAGTTATAATAAGAAGAACATTAAGTTTACAGCATAGATATTAAAATATTTGAATATTTTAATAAAGCAAAATTGTAAACATTTTTGAGTTTAACTCTTTCCTTCTTAATTTCCCCTACTTCACTTGAATAAGCCATTACTTTGGATGTTGTCTGTATAGGAGCAGCAAAAATTTAACTCAATCCTCTATCCATTGGGTCTGATAAATAAATTGACATAACACAGATTCACACACAAAATGCCCACAAATTCACTATGAGTTTTACGTGGCATGGGAGCCCTTATGAGGCAATGACTACCTTGAGAGGTAGTTAGAATGAGTTACTTATATACTGCACTGGAGTACTTAATTGGTAGATCAGCGACTAGGAAGGTAAAGATTCATTTAACAAGGTTTCTTTGTACAGAATTACTTTGGCCTCAACTTTCTCATCCTTGAGGATAAGAACATTGCATCCTCACATGGTCATTTTATCTTCTGTTTTTAAGAAATAGCCCAAAGGTCACGGTGATCTTTTTGCAACTGCTGTTTTATTTAAGTGCCTTTAACTTAAATAGTCAATATGCCAGAGTGGTGTATTTCCAACTCTTTCATCTATAACATTTTTTTCCTTAGGACTGACCTCTTGATAGGGAGCATATTGTCATTTCAGGCTTGTGTAGTACCTACATGGTGTCATTTATACCTGGAAATTTAATACCAGTAGTATTTGTTGAAATAAATGGGAATTTTTAATCATAAACATCTATTGGATACCTACTATTTTTCAGACAGTGTGCCAAGCACTTTAGGTCATGAGAAAAACAAGAGGAAAAGGAAAGTCATACTAAGATAAAAAAGCAATGAATTACCCTGATTTGGTCACTGTATATTGTATATATTGAAACATCAGCTGAACGCGATTTCTCGCGCCTGTAATTCCAGCAGTTTGGGAGGCCGAAACGGGTGGATCACTTGAGGTCAGGAGGGCAAGACCAGCCTGGCTAACATGGCAAAACCCCATCTCTACTAAAAATACAAAAAAAATTAGCCAGTGCAGAGGCACGCACGTGTAATCACAAATACTCAGGAGGCAGAGGTTGTGGTGAGCCAAGATGGCACCGCTGCACTCCGGCCTGGATGACAGAGTGAGACCCTGTCTCAAAAAACATAAACAAAACCAAAAACCATCATTAAGTATCCCATAAAAATGTAGTTATGTATCAATTTGAAAATTAATTTATTTTTAAAAAGATAAAAGAACAACTGGAGGAAAGAAGACTGATTTCTTAAATAAAAGACATTTTGCAAAATTGGTTTTATACATTAACGCACTGGAACATTCAGCTCCTTTCAGAATGGCACGGACTAAATCCTGATTTCAGTTCTTAAGGGTTCCTCTATCTGTTAAAATTCTCAGTCAGGCTGGATGAGTGGTTAACTCGGTTATTTAGAAAACACAGGCCTGGGGTTGGTGGCACCAGGGTTGACCTTGTTGTAGAGCAGCCAGTTCCACTGGTTTCATTGACACAAAATGTGCCCAGCTTAGTAATACTAGAACAGTGCTAATCAAAGTGTGATTGAGAGACCCCTGCTGGACTGTGGGACACAAAGACAGTGAGAGTAAGCAATGAGAAAGCATTTAGAAACTTTCATAACAATTCATAGACTCATTTTATGCATGTTGAACTTAATAATAATTTTAAAATTAGAGTTGATATTTTGGATATCTTTTAATTTCATTTTTCTGTTAAATGACTTTTAGTATATTTTACAAAAGTATTGGCTCACAATATATTATAAATAAAAACAAAATCAAAACAAATCTTTTGCCACAAATAATTTGAAAAGAATTGGTATGGAATATATTGTCTTGGTTGCATGTCTTGGATACATGCACCAGGGCTAGACTGCGTGTGTTGAAATGCCAACTCTAACTGCATGATGCTAGGCAAATTGCTTAACTTCTCTGTGCTTCACTTTCATCATTTTAGTGTGTGGTAACATTTGCATTACCTCCTTGGACTGTTGTGAGAATGTGAAGCACTTGGAACAGTGCCTGGCACAAGGGCTCTTTGTATCTTTGGATAGAAGGGATAAGGCAGCAGTATGGCAGCACAGCTGTGGTGACAATGTAGGGGGTTAGAATCTAAGAAACAGGTTCCAGCGGCCCACTGGATCCTGCAGCAATCCTCTCCAGAAATAACCATTTTGATATGCTGAAAGAATCTAACCCTTCACAAAGCATAAAAGTTTTGTAATTTTATTATAGCATGTTCTATAGGAGGACAGTGAATGATAAGAGACTGTTTACAAGCTAACTAGGCCTAAGGCACAGATACAAATAGCTATTTACATATTTCTAACCGTTTTCTGTCTAACGTGCATTCTTCCTCCTGCTGATTGAAATCGATTAACTTCATATCATACCTCTATCCACCTCCATTGGCAGATGTGTTCTATTCTTCCTTATACTTTTTTCCTTATACTAACAGATAAGCCTCTATTCCTTTATCTTAACCTTGCTCTATAAAATAATTTATGGGAATGCAGCATGTATTTGATTCCTATACCCTCCCCCCAACTCCGGATTTTCCTTCTCTTGCTATTACTCAAGACCAATTACATTCTTATTCTCTAATGTACCTCTTGAATAGCAAGCACATTCAATCCAGGAGAAAAACCGATGCAATTTAGAGAAAAAAGTCAAGGTGAGGCACTGGAAACTTCTTCCAATATTTGGTTATTTGTCCATCTTCTATGTTTCTGGAATGACAGAATTAATTGTTTATGTGTTTGAGTAATATGTTTGGGTCTCAGCTCTACTTCTTAAAGCTCTGTGAGCTTGGGCAAATCTATGCAATTTGAGCCTGAGTTCTCTTATTGCTAAAATGATGACAATTATCTTAATTTATATGGCTATTGTGATAAGCAGTAATAGCCACCATTTAATGAGCAATGCTATATATTCTATGGAATGAGTAAATTATATCTAACATTTAAATTATACATAGATTGTAATCTAAACAATGACTTAGGAAGGTAGGCATGGTTATCTCCCCAGTTATAGATAAAGAAACTTGAGTTTAAAGACTGTTGGTAATTTTTTCTGGGTAACACAACTGGTAAAATTAGAGCTGGGATTTGAATTGAGGTATTTGACTGAAAGCCCATATTTTTGCCTTTTTGTCTTCAAAGGAGTTGATAGAAGTGAGTGTGCCTTGTAAACCAAGTTTTTTATATCAGACATTCTCATTATCTATTCCCCTTCCAGAAAACTCCATAGCAGGTCAGTAGTGTGATCTTCAAAGCCCACCAGCAATCAGTCCCAATTAATTTCCCAAGCAAGAGGAGTCGACATTAAGCTGTTGTATTCCAAGGCAGCCAGAAAAGTCAGCCGTTTTTAGTTTTTGCTACAGGCATCTTCACTGGTGAACCAGCTGCCAAAGCAGATCTCTTTTTGAGGCTTGCCTTTGCTCACACTCTATGGGCTCATTTGATAAAGAAGCTGACTCCAAGCCATGCCTAATCTTTTGCTCCATGGGCTCTGTTTGGGAATTGGCTCACAAGCTGCCTCTCTAGAGGAGGGAAAGTGACAAAAGAGAGAGTTATGAACTGCGAAACCTTGCCCAACAGGCTATCTTTCCTGGAATTAGCTAGAAAAGCAAAAATGGATGTTATTAGAGGGCATGTATTTGGCATTGCAGCGCTCACTGGGCTCTGCCATTGGTAAGACTCCTTAATGGCTGAGCTTGGAAGGTCTACACAACAGCTGTGCCCAGAGATAGCACACATTGAGCACGATTAAGGTAATGTTTCCTTCATTGCCTGAACAATGGAAGAGAAGAGCAAAGCAAACGTATCAGGCTTTCATCTCAGGCACAGGGAGACAGGGAATGCCAGACAACTACAGAATGGCAGTCCCTCCCACCCACATATAATTGAGTTGTTTAATCCACGAAAAATAGTAACAGAAGTCCCTCCTACCCAGATATAATTGAGATTTTTAATCCTTGAAAAATAGGAAAGGGGAAAATATGTATCATCTCACCTTACAAGACAATTAAACTTTTGAATGATCTATGCAATAATTATGAGAAAACAGTGGAAGGTATTTATGGTATTGTGCTATCAAAGGGAGCCTCCAAAAAAACTAGCAAGGCGTGGTGGCATGTGCCTGTAGTCCCAGATACTTGGGAGGCTGGGGCAGGAGAATCACTTGAACCCAGGAGGCGGAGGTTGCAATGAGCCGAGATTGTGCCACTGCACTCCAGCTTCAGCAATAGAGGGAGACTCCATCTCAAAAAAAAAAAAAAAAAAAAAAGGAAGTCTTATCTCTGCCCAGGTCTGCCACTTTTTTCTGGGATGTAAGGAAAGTCATCCTGAATTGTGCCTCAGTTTTGCTATCTGTAAATTGGCGATAAGGCACTAATTCTTATAAACATTAGAGATATTTTATAGGAATCAAATATGACGAGAGATCTGATAGTGTTTTGAAATGTAACTATATATGATTATATAAAAGTAGGTATTTAATGGTGAAGAATATTCAGTATCTGTTTGCATGCAATGGAAAATAAGGGAAAATTGTCAGAGAGCCCCTATGTTTATTGTGTCAGTTTAAAAATAAGCTCTTAAAAATCACACTTAACTAACCACTTCTCTTACATTTTTGTTTTGATTTTTACCTGCTCAGCTTCTCTTAAAAAGTACTAATTACAGGCAATGCTTTACACAAATTCAGACACATTCTCTTCGTGTCTTTTAGAATTCAGCACTTTTCTCAAGAAAATGGTGATTGACAAAATTATCCTAAAGGTAGAGAAATCCTAGATTCCACTTTATGTTTGTCTCATCTGCCAGTGGGGGGAAGAATCAAGAAAAGAATTCAAGAGGCAATTTTGACACACACACATATCTCTATGGCAACATGAAACCTCCCATAGATATGCCTGGAGCCAAAGCAAGGGTAAAGAGCTTATTCTACTTTTCTTCTCTATTCTTCATTCAGGCTCTGGACTATATACCTACTTGATCTTTCGTGTAACCTAAACTTTGGTTTGGATTTCTCTCCTTGAATACCTTTGTCCTTTGCAAAGACATCTGACTAAGGGGCATCATATAAATATTTTTATAAAGAGCATGTTTTTCCAAAAGTAAATGACATTGAAGAGCCACATTTGCTTGGTTTTCTAAATTCTTATGTATTTGTTATAATATTGGTTTCTTTACCTTTACTACCTATGATGGTTAACTTTATGTGTCAATTTGACTGGGACACAGAGTGCCCAGATATTTGTTCGAACATTATGTGGGTGTGTCTGTGAGGGACTTTTTGGATGAGATTAACATGTAAATAGACAGAATGAATAAAGCAGATGGCCCTCCTAATGTGGGCGGGCCTCATCCAATTAGTTAAGTCCTGAATAGAACAAAAAGGGTGACCCTCTTCTGAGTAAGAGAATTCATCTTGCATTATGACTTTCAAACTGGGACATTAGCTTTTTTTCTGCCTTTGGACTCAAACTGAAAAATCGTCTTTTCCTGGGTCTTCAGCCTGCCAGCCTTTGGACTAGAACTTTACCATCAATGATCCCAGTTCTCAGGCATTTGGACTCACACTGGCACTACACCGTTGGCTGTCCAGCTTGCATACTCACCCTGCAAACCTTGGAATCTGCCAGCCTCTATAATTGCATGAACCAACTCCTTATAACAAACCTCTTGGTTCTGTTTCGCTGGAGGACTGTGACTAATGTAGTAATAATTTGTATTTTCAGTTTTCCTATGAGAAAAGGTTGGGCATTCCTTAATAGTCTATCTTTCCCTACATTGATTTTTCAGGTAAATTTTAACACACCAAGACAGAAAGAAAGGCAAGCAAGCAAGCAAGCAAGAAAGAAACAAAGAAATTGCCATGTTTGAGTGTGGGTGTATATATAAGCAACTCATATATGGAAAATTTTTCCAAGATAAAGGATCTTTATTATATTTAAACTCATCCTGCTTTTTAAATGTGTATCTAAAGTATTCTTGCTTGTTTATTGTTTAGCAATTAGGCTAAAAAATAGTTTGCTAATATTTTCCATCTAAAATATGTTATAAGATATGGCTTCAAAACTTCAGCTTCAGCTTTTCTTCTTTTTCAGGTTTGGATTGGGTTTGGGTCAATTCTGAGTCAAGAAGATATTAGGTTAGTCTTTTCAGATTGTGTTCATATCCATATATCAAGAACCTACTAAAATTGAGATGGCTTCTGTTGGCTGCCCTCTCAAACCAGTTGACCTTTTGAGATTCTTTTCCAGTTGTGGTTTTCTCTTTGCACTGTGTCTATACAGTTTATGTTGAAAGTGGTACAGAAAATCATTTCTTAAAACCTCAAAGCCCTATACATACTTCAGTTTCTTTTATTTTTTCCTTAGACCAGATAACTGTACATTCCAAAGATTTTTGGAGTAATATGGTAGTATTGTGTTAGGAAGGACAACATGCTGGCAATCAACCTACTCTATAGGTACTGGATTTCTAACTTGGAGTTGTGTAACTTTGGGTAAATCACTGAACCTGTCTGATGAAGACAGCACTGCCTACATCACAGTACCTGGAGAACTAATGATCTAGGACTTGGAAGATTCATTTTTAAACTGTTAATTAATAAAGCACACATTAAGTTTTTCTTCATTTTCTAATTATATGGCACTTGATTTTTGATCCCATGCCTCTCAAATCTCATTCTTACAATAAATCAAAATAATCATCTCTTATATCCTTGGTATTAGAGATTGAGTATAAATTCTGAAACCTCTAAGCATATCTAGTTTAGTTATTCTCCAATGTCTTATCTTATGTGGAAATGTATGATGTAATTTCTTTGGGATTTTTTATTAAAATATGACCCAGAAGTTTCTTGCCAGGGCTTCTCAAGATCTCTGCATTTCATATAGGCAGTTGCCCTTCTTGTGGGATTGATTTGGACTTGTCATCTCAGGGCCTTTTCTGGTGATAAGCAGATCCCCAAGAGTGGTCTTATGTCTTCACAGGTCAGATAATGTATACACAATTTTGAAGGGTAAGACATAAAAAGTAAAGCTGCAAGATTTAAATAATTTAACTTAGAAGCATTAAGCTTAGGAAGCAATTTAATAACAGATAAAAATTATAAAAATAGAAGAATTGTTTAGTAAAAAGAATGATGGAGAATGTGAAGATCTGGGTTCTAACCTTGTCTCTACCATGAAATAACAGTGGGATTTTGGGTACAACTTTTAGCTCAAGTTTAGAGTTTTTACTCGTTGTTTTAAAAAGGTGTTTGTACTATAGATCTGTAAAAATCTTTTTAGCTCTAACCTCTCTTGGTCCTCTCTTCAGTACATGCTCTCTGTTTGTAGGAGATAGCAACAGTAACCCAGGGGCAAAAGGCACCTTCCTCTTTGTCTCTCGTATTCCATCTTCCAGCTAAGAAAATATGGGAACTGAATTGCCTCCAGCAGCGTGTTATAATATATTCAATCATTCAAAACAAAAAACAATATAAGCTCGCAATGCTTATTCTATTGCCACCTTTTAAAGATGTTGGATTAGTTGTGGTTCAGGAGCTTGTATATTTCAACATAAATCAGATCCTGTCAATAATAAAAATACAATTATGAAGATTGAATAACAGCATCCATTTAGTACTTAACTATAGTAAGCACTTTCCATACTCATCTCACAAAACTTCACAACAGTACTATAAAACAGGTACTATCTCCACGTTATAGAGGGGGATCCTGACGTTGAACAACATGGCCAAAACATACAACTGGTAAGCAGCAATTTGGGAGATAGATCATAGTTCTGTGTGGCCGACATACTGGATTTTCTTGTGATCTATTAGTCATCAAGTGACCTGCACATGAAAACTAGTGCATATATCTTATTCTTGATCCAGTGTGCATCTTTAGGAGTGTCACTCAGATTTTCTTCTCTTTAGTTTTTCTACTTTTGAAATAAGAACACTAAAATTCATGTACACCTCACATAGATGTATGGTAATGCATAACAAAACAACCAGGCTTCCAACATAGATATTGCCAAGTTTTCTTTTCTCTTTTTCCTTCCTTCCTTCCTCTCCCTCCCTCCCTCCTTTCTTCTCTTCTCTTCTCTTCTCTCTCTCTTTCCTTCCTCCCTCCCTTCCTTCCTTCTTTCCTTCCTTCCTTCCTTTCTTCTCTCTGTCTTTCTTTCTTTCCTTCCTTCTTTCCTTCCTTCCTTCTTTTTTCTTTTTTTCTTCTTCCCTTCTTTCTTCCACAGGGTTTTGCCCTGTCTCCAAGGCTGGAGTGCAGTGGCACAATCTTGACTCACTGCAGCCTCAACCTCCGGGGCCCAAACAATCCTTCCACCTCAGCCTCCTGAGTAGCTGGGACTACAGACACGTGTCACCACACCTGGCTAATGTTTTTGGTATAGCCAAGTTTTCTTTATTGTAACATTGTTCATCCTCAGCTTGATTCTGCAGGAATTTATAATCTTATTTTACAAGTTATTTTTAAATATCTTTAAAGGCAAAATGACAGAAAAGAAACTAAAGATTTTGACTATACTTAGGATAATCCTGTGTGCACAAGGGATACTTACTAATTTTCAGTTCTTGATAATGATAAAAATAAATTGACGCAAGAAGGAACACACATTATCAATTCAAACATGGGGAGGGGTTTTATGACTTACTGTACTTGCTCATGGCTTTACTGTTTCATCTTACAGGTAGGGCATTTCCTTAAGAGATACACAGGTTCTTAATAAATATTAAAAAGAACCACTCTGGAAGAAGGTATTTCAAAAAAAAAGAAGAAATTAAAAACACACTATTCAACATTTCCTTTAATAATTCAAATCCTCTTTGTCAGACCTCTGTGCCCTGTGTCTGGAATGTTCTCTCTTTTTCTACTAACAGACTCCCACTTGCCTTTAAAAACTCTCTTGAAATCCTTCTTGACAATAAAATTGTTTTAGCTTCATTGGAAAGAAATAGACAATTTCTTGATCAATTTACTCAGAATGTATCAATGTCATTTTTATTTTTTAAAAATGTGCCCTAAGATTTATTTTAGAGTATAGGACAAAGCATGATTTGATTTTAACCTATATGCTGGCTAGAGATAAATTATGTGTATCATTTCATCTTTTATATGTAAATTACATTCTCAAGCCACAGCAATGAGAAGGAGTCCTTCAGGAGGGTGAGTGTGGGTCAACACAGCCTTAATCTATAGCTCCAGTTCGCGGTGGCTTAACTGCTTGAACCAGCCTATCCCATCCTTCATTTTCTCTAGGGCAGTGGTTCTCAGGTCTAGCTTCACACTAGAATCCAAGAGGATTCTAATCACCTATGCCAGGAATTCCTGCCAGGCCGATTGAATTTGGGTTCTTCAGGGTAGGGATGGTTTTAAGATGCTCTCTAGGTGATAATCAGTGTAGTCAGGGTTGAGAACCTCTCCTTTGCAGCAAGAGAGTTGAAATAAGTTGCTGTGATCAGTTACCTTCTCTTCTGCAGCCTTCTGTGCTCAGTGGTTTCCATTCTGCTAAACTCTATAATTTTACTCCTGCTACCTGCTGTCGGATCTGTTACTGTCAGCTGAACCCGAAGCTGACTTTGAAGTTTGTTGGTGTTATTCCATGGGGTATGTCCCATGCTGTTCTATGTCCCATGTCTCACTTCAACAATCATCATGCTGTAATGGAGAAGGGCTTTAGCCTCTCAGTATTAGTATTACTGATTAAGCCCCAAACAGTGACTAGTTGTGCTTCCTTTTTAAAAAATCACTCATGGTATTACCACTCTGTTATTTAGCATTGCTGTTCAGTCTATTTAGACAGCAGTTGCATGTATCTTCTCTTAAGGAGCAGGTCACAAAATGTTCTCATTAGTACCATACAATATTTCTCTCAAACCACTCTCTGTACTGGTATTCAATGAATGTCTTTATAACAAGATGCACACCAACTTTGTTTTCATTTTAAATGAAATATATCAGTTGAGGATACACTTCCCTAGTGTTTAGAGGACTATTACAAACCATGTCTCTTCTTTTTCCATTCCAATTCTGTCATTGTTCATTTACTACAATATACTTTAGCACTACTTTTCCCATTATATTTATTTGGTTCTCATGGAATGGAAACTTCCAACAATTCACCCTGACAACATCCAATTCCAGCAGAATAACCCCTGTCCCCTTACTCAGGGATCCTGTATATGTGTATGTGTGTGTGTGTGTGTATGTGTGTGTATAAATATATATACATATATTTATATGTGTAATATTTATATGTGTATATACATATATATTTATACACACAAGCACACACATAAATATACATATATTAATATAAATATGTTCCATTTACATATTCAAAAGAATCAAGGCCTTATAAGGCAGTCGCTAGAACTTCGTAAAACAAAAACTCATTAAATGTTTAATGAATGAACAAAGTCAATGAACATTGCCCAATATAAGGCAGTCTGCAATGAAAGCCTCAAAACTTATTCATTATGTTGCTCATAGTAGTGGTGTTGGGCTTTCTGAAGAATAGGAACAGAAGTTCACGTCCCCTTTGCTTTCTTTCCAAGTTTACCACATACTACAACTATTGCGTAAGTCAGGAAGATGCTGGTCCAGAACCTCGCAGGGATAAGCTGTCCCTGATGGCCAAATCAGATGGGACAGGATCATATGCTTGCTCTGAACCCCTGCCTCCTGCACAAGCTGGTTACAAGCATTGCTGCTGCTGTGACGTGTAAGCAACAAATTAGGCATCAATGGTGTGGCTCAGTGAACAGAAGCAGATACTCATCCTCCAATGTGTAAATCCATTTAGCTGTAATTTCTGGCTGCCTCAGCTAGAGTTAATTCCCTGAGAAGTTAAAAGGATGGCTGACAGGTAAGCCTGTTTCTCCTTGGGGAGATGATAAAATGGGGGATGGTGTGAGAGATAAGATCTGGAGGAGGGGAAATAGAGTCCTTTGGGGTTTCATTTACAAGCTGTTTACTTAAAAAAAGTAACATCTGAACCTGCCGCATTGAGTGGCATTATCTTCTGCTTGTGTTCAGCAGCTGGTCATCCTCCCTTCCCTTTGCCCAGCAGCCCACAGCTTCATTGCTCTCTGACTTAACAGGAAATAACTATCTTCCTTCCCAAAGACCCGTCAAAAATTGGTAATGCAAGGGAGCAGTCAGGCTAGCCTGCTGGCCACTCATTTCTTATGAATCATCTGGCAATTTTTTAGTTTGACAATTGCACCTCACATATTTTAATATTGGTTTTGAAAGAAGAAAGCGGGGAACTTCCATTTCTTTACAGCTCCCTATAATTTCAACTTGCTCTTTACTTATGTATGAAGTCTACTTGGGTGGAAAGGTTAGAAGCAGATGAATTTCTAGTTTCAGATAGGAAAGGCCAATAAAATGTGCAATAATCTTAATGCTAAGGTTTCAAGGAGCTGGAAGTATGTTTTATATTCATGGATGACACTCCTTGAAAATGATGACAGGGACCTCATATTTTTAAAGACTTTTTTTCTTTGATCTTTCTTACATTCTAACACCCATTCAAATTTTTTCAGACAACCGTAGAAAACAAAACAAAGCAAAACCAAAATAAAAACAAAATCTCATTATAATTGAAAAGCCTTCCTAATGCATTCAGGTCCAATGAGCAAAAAAAAAAAAAAAAAAGCTTTGTTTTATTTTAATCATTTTTGGGCAAATCGAAAAACAGCTGACTACTTCTCTAACCCCAAATATGTGCTCGTCTTTCTACCTATAAACTCTGCTTTTCTTAATTTTTATTCATGAATTGGTTTGCTTTATATTGACTGTATGCACAATTAAAAGATTTGGTTAGAAACTCCAGAAGTCACAATAGGATTTAATATTTCTGTTGCTACACATGTAAACAAAACATTATATGACAATACTTATTTAAATTCTTAAGTTTATGGTGATGAAATGAAGCTGCAATTACCCCAACTTTTCTTCCCATGGCCCAAAGATGAAATAGAGAGAGAGAATCAGGGGCTGATGACTTATACCTGTAATCTCAGCATTTGGGAGGCTGAGACGGGAGGATGACTTGAGCACAGGAGTTGGAGACCAGCCTGGGCAACATGGCTAGACCTTGTCTCTACTACTATTACTATTAATAACAATAATAAAATTAACAGGCATCATGCCATATTCCTGCACTCCCGGCTACTCGGGAGGCTGAGGTGAGAGGATTACTTGAGCCCAGGAGTTTGAGGCTGCAGTGAGCTGTGATCACACCACTGCATTCCAGCCTGATTGACAGACTGAGACCCTTACTCAAAAAAAAAAAAAAGAAAAAAAGTAAAAAAGTGACTCAGGAAAGCAGGGAAGAAAAGGAAAATAATAGAGAAGAGATAAGATGTAAGATGTCTTTATCAAATATGAGTTTGGGATGAGTTCAGAGATTTGAGCCACTGTGCATTTTATCATATGTCTACCCTTAAACATCTGTTCCATCCTGTTCTAGAAGTTTATGTTCTATTCAGTACCAACAAATGTACTTATCACTCACTGCGCTACAAAGCCTCCAAATGATAGCATACTTTTATGGAGATCTGTACTTTTCAAAGTACTGTCATTTTCATTATGTCATTTTATCTTAACAACAACCCTTGAATCATAAAATTCTATAGTTAGAAGAGCCATCCTATACCACTATCTCTAAAATAGTCCCCCAAATTATGATATAGTTTTTGTTTTTGGACAGTTTACCAGTACATTACACAAACAATTCAATTTTCAAAAACTTGTTTTCCTTGTAATGAAAAAGTAACACTTGTTCATTTTTGAAATTACAGAATAAATAATAAAATTTAAATCACTTTTAAACTCACCACCAAAAATTAATTGCTATCAATATTTTGATATATTCCTATGCTGCCTTTCCTTTTTACATATTTAAGTAATTTGTTGGGAATGAATTATTACTGCAACAGCCAGCACACTTATATCTGTATTTGTTGGTCCTTAAGGTAGGAGTTGATTCCTAGGTGTGGCCTGGTTATCAAAGGGCACCCAGACACCAGGACAAAGGGGTGAGGACCAAGAATGAGAACACGTGGCAGAGGAGGGCATGGAGGAGTTGGAGGAGTGGAAGCCAAGGAAAGTGATGGAAATTGAAGAGCATAGCAATATAAGTCCTCCCTATAACCCTCCTTATCTTCAGTAACTCCAATGAAAACTTACACGTTGCTTTGTGTAAGTGGGTTTATTTTTATGGAAACAGATAAAAGGATGGAGCATTTTTACCTGGGGTGATAAAGCCCTAAAACATCACCTGTAAATGTAGGTGCTCAGGAGTGCATGAGCCCTTGGGAATGAACAGAAACTCTGGGGATGGTTTTGTATAATATTTCCACAAATTCTGACTGCAGGGTGGAAATCAAGCTTTAACTAGGTCTCTGAGAGCCAGTGTACTCCCTGATGACTTCTGAGTTGTATGGGCAAATATAAAATGTCTTTATATAACATTGTCCAGATGATCTAACCTTTTCCTTTTTGTTTTACAGTTTTGCACAATATTATTTATCTTATAATAACATATATGCTTTATAATATGGTTTATAACATGTATCTTTTGGCATATATTACTTATATGTATATATGTATATATTACTGACATGAGGTCAAATCTCCATTACTACCATTTTACAAATACCATGAACATTCATGTATATAAGACTTATATGACGTGTCAAGTTATTTCTTAGTTAATATCTCCAGATGTGAAATGTTTTGTTCTTAGGTTATGCATTCATTTTATATTTTTGACATACATTTCCAAGTTTCAAAAAAATCTGTTTCACAAATATACAATGCCATCAACAACATGTTAGTACTCAGTACCCCTTCTACTAAATTTTGTCCATCTATCCAGGTGTTGAAACACTTGAATTTTCGTTTTGTTGTCAACTGTGTTAGCATTCCTGCTGGTTTTGGTGAATCAAAATACTCATGTCACCTGTCTTATTCAAGACATCAATCACAAAAAAAAAGTTAAGGACTTAAAGCATGGAAAGAGCCTTTGGAAAAACCATATAAAATTATAGCCAGGAAAACATTCATTGAATATTGCTTTTTGAAAATGATTCATCATTCACTGCTTTATCCATATTTGTAGTTTATGTTTACAATCATCATAATCTATAATGATTATTGATTACCATTTGTAGTATCATAATGTAATGTACTTATTCACACTTGTATATTTAACCCCTTCCTGACACCAGCACCACCAAGCAGTGAAATAATACTGATTTGTACAACATTCTGAGGAGAAATGATTTATGCCATTAACAGCAACAGAACAGATGCCATAGAAATTGCTTCACAGAGGAGGTGACTTATAACGTTGGCTTTCACAAACCAAAAGATGCTCCCTGTGTAGAAACAGAGCTAAAGGGAATTCCAGGAGTAGAGAACATTATTTTTAAAAAGCACAGAAATATGAAATAGTATGGTGATGTGTAGGGAACACATGAGAAATGATTAGGTATAACTAAAGCATAGTATTGGGGCTACAGAGGAAGGAACTGGAAAAGGAAAAACAATACAATATCCCTGGTATCCTCGAAATAGAAGTTGACTTATTTTTGCTAGACTTACCAGGCTACTCAAGTTGACTTTAATTCAGACTGCATCAGGCTCAAAAGCAAGAATTTCAATCCTATCTTCCAATATGTAACCAACTAAATAGGAATGAGGAATAGTGAAAAGAAAATTCAGGTCTCCATGTCTACGGGGCTTCATATCTAGGTTTTGTTGTCATCACTTTATTGGTTTACTCATTTGCTTTCTTTCTCTTTCTTTTCTTTTCTTTCTCTCTTTCTTTCTTTATCTTTTATTTTATTTTATTTTTATTTTTTTGAGACAGGGTCTCACTCTGTTGCCCAGGCTGGAGTGCGGCGACACCATCTTGGCTCACTGAAACCTCTGCCTCCTGGTTTAAGCAATTCTCCTGCCTCTGCCCCTTGAGTAGCTGGGATTACAGGTGCCCACCACCACACCTGGCTAATTTTTGTATTTTTAGTAGAATGAGTTTCACCATGTTGGTTGGGCTGGTCTTGAACTCCTGATCTCAGGTGATCCACCCTCCTTGGCCTCTAAAATTGCTAGGATTACAGGTATGAGCCACTGAACCTGGCCTCTTTCCTTCCCTCCCTCCCTTCCTTCCTTCCTTCCTTCCTTCCTTCCTTCCTTCCTTCCTCTCTCTCTCTCTCTCCCTCCCTCCTTCTCTCTCTTTCTATCTTTCCAACATTATTCAGGCTTTTCCAGGTAATGGGATGAAATGAAGAAATCAGAATTACTTCCCCTATTTCAGCTTCCCACTTGTTTGGGATGTCTTGGACTTCATTCTCTATAGCTTTCTTCCTCTCCTAAAAATGAGTTTCTACATTTTCCTCCAAACTGCCTGGACTTGCAAACAGGGTATATTCTTGGAAGTAATATTTGGGGTATGCCAAATTAAGGGTACTTGCCTGTCTCATAAAGAAGTTCCAGTAATTCAAATCAGCAGTCCAAGGGCAGGCAGAGTCATCTGATCCTACCTCTGTAGGTGTCGTTAGAAGAGGTGAGGCTGAGGAGTAGGAGACGAAAATCAAGATTGACTCAAAGAGGGGGATAGATAGCATCAAGAGTATAGAGGTATTCTTAAGGATGAGCATCAGAATTTTGGGGAGATTTGGGGAAGTTCAGACAGGGCCCCATTCAGCATCTGAGACCATGGGGCTCAGATCCAGATATGGGGCACTGGAAACTGACAAGAATGAGGTGAAAAGGAATGAGCAGGAAGTTCGGTTATCTAGCCAACTGATCTACAATGTACTGCAAGGTTCTAGGCTCAGGAGGGAACTGAATTTTCCACTGAAACCTGAGAAAAAATTAGATGGATTGAGGTCACAGTGAAATCTGGGGACTGAACACAGCAGTTTGGTTCTCATGTGGGTGCCCTGAGATAGAGGTTTAAAGCCATAGACTCACCCACTGATGAGAAAGATTTCCCTGATAGCTGTACAGGCTTACACATCATTTGTTTGGGAGACTGTGTAGAACCAAGTTCATCGCGGGGTAAGTAGGGATAGCTGAAGGCTGACATCTGTCACACCTGGGGCAAGTACAGGTTGGATTCCTTGATGAAGCTCTGCTCTCTACTGCTGTGAATTCTTTTGTGACAGTATCTGAGGTGAAACATTGCCAGACATAGTGCCAAGAGGCCTTTCCATGGGTCATAAAAGTGCTATAAAAAGATGAAAATTGCTGCCATAAAACAAAGACTTATAACAAAATAGGGAACCTCCTAAATTCAGAAGCTAAGAAAAACTGAGAAATGAAAACCGTTCTGCATATTCCAAGGGGTGGGTACAGCACCCCCATAGCCATTTGTATAGGCAAGTGGCATTTGCCTTTATAATCTGTGTTAGAAAACATCTGGGCATTTTGCTATTGAGTAAATGATCACTTGGCTTTCTCTTGAATTCATCCCCCACTTGAGTCCCAATTTCCTCTGTTCTCTTTTTTGAAAGGGCCTATGCTGGCCTGGGCAACATAGTAAGACCCCATCTCTACAAAAGAAATTTTTAAAAAGTTAGCCAAGCTGGTGGAGTGTGCCTCCATTTGTAGCTACTAGGGTGGCCACGGCAGGAGACTCGCTCAAGAGCAAGAGTTTGAGACCAGCTTGGGCAACACAGTGAGACCTGTGCCTACAAAATTTTTGAAAAAGTAGCTGAGCAGGTTGGCATGCACTTGTAGTCCCAGCTACCCGGGAGCATGAGGTGAGAGGATCACTAGAACCCAGGAGTTTGAGGTTGCAGTGTGCTATGATAGCACCACTGAACTCTAGAACACAGGAGTTTGAGGTTGCAGTGTGCTATGATAGCACCACTGCACTCTAGAACACAGGAGTTTGAGGTTGCAGTATGCTATGATAGCACCACTGCATTCTAGAACACAGGAGTTTGAGGTTGCAGTGTGCTATGATAGCACCACTGCACTCCAGTCTGGGTGTCAGAGCAAGACCCCAACTCCTAAAAAAAAAAAAAAGAGAGAAGAAGAAAGTATCCACAAAAACTCATTTCCTTGGAGAGGGTGGTTGTATCACTTTGATGTCTGGGAATAATGGGGCCATGTTAAAAGCATAGTTCATAATAAGGTTATCAACTGGCAATCTATAAAAACTCATTTGAAATATTCCTTACTGATAAATCTGAGGACAAAGCTTTCTTCCTAACAACTGCACCTTTGCTTTCATTCCCAATATTTGTTTTCCCAATATAATGTCTAGATATTCATTAACACTGGTAATTTGTGGTAAAGTGTTTGAGGGAATACATTTTCCATATGCCTTGTATGCAGATGTGGCTGTATTGAGATACAGTAAGTACTATTCATACTTCTGTTATAAAATTCCGAACATGCTTAAGCAATAGTCATAAACGCATTAAATAACACCATCCCAAGCACTAGAATCCTCTGTCTGCCAGCTGGGTGAGCTTCTACTATATGTCATTTTGATGTAATGCACTCCCATTTCTGCTGTTATTAGATGCAAAGTATTTGAAAAGATGCTAGATTGAATTGAAATCTGATTATGTCTGAGTTTGGGTTTTTGAGATATTGCTTATTTTCCTAAGATACACTGTTCTGTTTACTTTTTAATCTCACAAATGTGTACATACATTCCGACCCCTTCATTTCTCTCTTCTCTTCTCTACATTCATAGGTCATATGGGATTCCTGATTCTTATTTTAAAATGTAATCAAGATGTAGGCATGATAAAACAGTATTTTGTAGATTCCAGCAGAGAGAAAGTAAAATAATGGAAGGAAGAAAAAGGAAAAAAAGGAAAAGAAAATTAAAAAAAAAATGTTTAGCCTTTGATGTAATCATAGATTAATGATCTGCTGCACATTAAATAAAAATCCATAGTATACTTATTTGTGCTTCTTCAATTTCTACACCTCTGGGTCATTTAAATACACCTCTATAATCACCAACTACTTCTTATAATATTTGCCTTATTCAAGCACCCTCCTTGGGGGAAACTCACATCCGTAGGAACACATTTAATTAGTTCTCACAATTGTCTTACACATTAGAAGACAAAGAAAATTCTGTGGTTCAGTACGGGTCACACGGGTCTGTGTGAACTGAAGCTGTAGAACATTTTTATGGTTATTTTCTTGAACCTTCACTTTGAAAAGTCACATCTATTTACGAGTACAGTTTCACAGTCAAAAAGTGAGCATGTATCAGGATAATGTTTTCTATCACAACCTTCAGAATGTTCAAATCGTATCAGTTCATTTATTGGAAGTCTCAATTTCTCCACTGAGCCTTCAAGGGTGAAATAGAAAAGTTATATCTTAGAGCGGGGGTCCCTAACCCCGGCTGCCAACTGGTACTGGTCTGTGGCTTGTTGGGAACCAGGCCACACAGCAGGGGGTAAGCTGCGGGTGAGCAAGCATTACCGCTTGAGCTCTGCCTCCTGTCAGATCAGTGGAGGCATTAAATTCTCAAAGAAGCACAAACCCTATTTTAAACTGTGCATGAAAGGGATCTACGTTGCATGTTCCTTATGAGATTCTAATGCCTGATGATCTAAGGAGGAACAGCTTCATCCCCAAACCACCCCCCACCCTGCCCCTTCTGTGGAAAAATTGTCTTCCATGAAACTTGTCCCTGGTGCCAAAAATGTTGGGGACTGCTGGCTTAGAGAGAAAAGTAATGATGTCCTCTCTGCAGAGGATTGCAGTGTAAAGGGAACAATGCTATTAGATGTGGTTCATACTAGGAGACGGCAAAGCTATTCTAACTAGCCCGGAGACAGAGCCTAACAAGAAGCATCACCTTGGCTAATTGGACACAGAGCAGAGCTGGTCTCAGAACGTCTGTCTTGCCAAGCTCTAGAGTTAATTGAACACATTGAACTCATATTTACAGAGAACATATGTATAAACAAGAATGCCAAAGAATTATTTATAATAGGAATAGTACTTCCTAGAACCTGTAGTATTCACAATTTCCAGCCAATACTTTCCTGATGTCATCTCTATGGGAAATCAAATAAACAATTAGAAATTTAATTAGTGAGCCAAAATGCAGAGCAAAGGAAGTGAATACATGTTCACTTCCTGAGTGTCCCAAACCACACAGGTTACACATTTACAGACAGACTCTTGGTTTTTACCCATACAGCATCAATCTCTCCCATGAACCTTGAAATTCATTGCATTACATCTCAGGAGGTAACTTTCTTTTTCTATACTACCCTCCTTCCCTCCCTCTGTCCCTCTCTTCCTCTGTCCCTCCCTCCCTCTCTCCCCTCCTTCCTTCCTCCTTTCCTTCCTTCCTTCCTTCCTTCTTTCTTCCATCCTGTAAAAGACCACCAGAATGGCTAAATAGTAGAAAGGAGCGCTTTATTGGTGATATTAACTTGAAAGCCAGGAAGAGATAATCTCTGGGCATGTGTTGAAGGTGCTTTCTCTTTGAAGAGGGGGAGGACATGTTGGGTTTTATGCCTCACAGAGCCAGCAGGTTTACATATTCAGCAGGTTTTAGGGGAAAGTTATACATATTTATGAGAGGAGCCAAGTGCATGCAGATTGGGTGAACATGTATGTAACATACATCTGATGTTCACTTCAGGGTGGGGTTTTAGAATTAAAATGAGCTAGATTTTGGATCTTTATGGCAAAAGGTGAACTATAGGACACAAAGTTTGTGCACAGCCTCTATAAACTGACTGAAACCTGCTTAAAGTCTGTGATTGCGTTTCTGAAAAAAATGTTTGTAAGTCTGGTCCTCTGTCCAATCAGAGTTGTAGTGGTCTGCATTGAAAATCAGAGTAAATAGTGCCTATTTTCAGGGGTTTACCTGTAGGAATTTAGAAATTTGGCATGCCACCTAGGCCCTGAACCCTTGACCCATAGGTAACTTGGTTCCTTAACATTAAGGTCCATCTTAGTTGATAAAAGAGTATTTATTTTGGTCTCTCAGGCCTGCCTGCCTTCCTCCCTTCCTCCCTCCTTCTCTCTCTCTCTCTTCCCCCCTCCCTTCCTCATTCCCTTCCTCCGCCTCCCTTCCTTCCTCCCTCCCTCCCTTCCTTCCTTCCTCTTTCCTTCCTGGTACTTGGAGGACATCTCTCTACTGCACCATATCCTGCCTACAGTGTCTACCTAGTAATTGTGTTCACCTTTCTTCGTCACACAACCAGTTATATTGCAATGCCATCGAGCCTCGTTTCTTTATAAAATGTAACTTTTAGTACTTCTCACCTTCCTTTGGTGTCTCAATACCTCCTGCTGAAAATTTTAATAATAGCCTATAGTTACTTCTTTGAACTCAATCTCTTTTTTGAGCCTCTTTGTTTTTTCAAATAAGTCTGCATATTGACACCTAATCAATCTCCCTAAAACAGTCAACTGCACCTGCTACTGATCACTTTCAATTTTTGATAATTTTCCATTTTCTGAAGTCCAGATTTCTCAACCTGGGCTCCAACATCTATACCTGACCATGATGGTTAATACTGAGTGTGAACTTGATTGGATTGAAGGATGCAAAATATTGTTCCTGGTTTGTCTGTGAGGGTCTTGCCAAAGGAGATTAACATTTGAGTCAGTGGACTGGGAAAGGCAGACTCACCCTTAATCTGGGTGGGCACAATCTAATCCGCTGCCAGCGAGGCCAGAATAAAAAGCAGGCAGAAGAACATGAAAAGATTAGACCTGCTTGGCCTCCCAGCCTACATCTTTCTCCCGTGCTGGATGCTTCCTTCCCTCGAACATCAGACTCCAAGTTCTTCAGCTTTGGGACACGGGCTGGCTTCCTTGCTCCTCAGTTTGCGGACGGCCTATTGTGGGACCTTGTGATCATGTGAGTTAATACCCTTAATAAACTCTCCTTTATATATACATCTATCCTATTAATTCTATCTCTCTAGAGAACCCTAATACACTGATCTACCTATCAAAAATCATCTGTCATAGTTCTCCAGTAAAAATAAATCTCAGTCTTCTCAGTCCTCCCTCTTCCTACCATTCTGATTTTCACTTTACCCTTTTCTTGAGAATATGTCTCGCTTTACGCTGCTTCTCCTTTTGAATCACCATCTGCCTAGCCCTGTCCACTATCTAAAGTCTAGATTCAGTCTTGCCTTGGTTATTCCACTTGTTTGACTTCTTAGGTCATTTTCTGGGAGTGCATGCTTGTTCTAAATTTGCATTTATAAATGTTTGTTCCCTAAGCTAGAATGCAATTTCTAGGTGATTCACCATCTAGTTAATTTATGCCAAGTACATATAGCCACAGCAATAAATATACTTTACTAATAACTCATTAGGAATATTATTTTCAAATATTTTCCCATTTGCTGTAGCCAGTGCTAGCTGTACCATGTGGTGAAATCTCAAGGAAAAAGAAGTGACTTAGTCATCATCCATGTCACATATGTTTAATAGTTTATGAGGTGATTTGTGGTGACAAGCATAATGAGAAGGACCTCTCTGTTACAAACACAAAGTGATTTTGAAAATAAAGGTGATGATAATTTATTTTCTTCACTATTTTCTGACAATGAGTTAAATAAAGGATCACCTAACATATCTGAAACTGCACCTGCATGAAGGTGTAGCCTGTATTGACTCCTCTCTCTTGAACTAGTGTTTGTTTTTCTATTATGTCTCCTGAGAGTGCTTCTCCAGTTTGCCTGCTATGACCTGCCAAAGCCACTGCTCAACTGAGCACAGACCTAGTGCATTAGAATTTTCTCCCCATCCTCCTCTCCAGCTACAGTCAGAGGAATGGCTACTAGACAAGAAGAGGACTCATTACTTCCAAATTTCAATAAACTAGAAACATGAGCATAACTTGTCCTCCCCAAATTTGGAGGTTTCTTGATGAGTGCACAACATAGTAACTTGAATTAATTAGTGGCAGTTTGGTGCAGCAAAAAAGTGTATGGGTTTTGAAAACACTCAGAAGAGCTCCAAATCTCAGCTCTATCACAAACTGTGAGATTTTGAACAAGTTATTTGGTTATTAAGAGTGTGTTTGTTTCTATAGTTAATGGAGAAGTGACAGAGCTGATTTACTAATGTTGTTACAGGGCAGGCATACTGTAGGGGTTAATGTTGCTGCTCTGAAAACAAACAGCCCTGTGTGAATCATGGCTCTATTACTAATTAGACTTCTTCCTAACCATAACATGGGAAGAATAATAGTACTTATCTCATAGGGTTGTTGTGATGTTCGAATGAGTTCATGGATGTAAAATACTTGGAATAGTACCTGCCAGATGGTAAGTGGGTGAGTGCTAAATAACGGTCAGATTGTATTTTTATGGAAAGGACTAAGTGAATTAGTCTACCACAGTGTCTGGAAAGCGCTAATGCTCTGTAAATATAACCCTCCCCACCTCTCACTACCATACACACACTCTTTCCTCCCACTCCTCATATTCTGAGAGTATGGAAATGTATAAAGTCAGGGTTCCATTTCCTGTAATGAACCACCAGGCTCTCTGTCTCTCATCCGTTCTGTTCACAAATTTTGGGTCTCCCGACTCCTAGGAGCTGAGCTTGCATGCCATAGTGAATCCAGGTTCCTTGAGGCCTGAAATCTATGCAATGTGGGGAACCCTACTTGAGAAAAAGAGCATAAAATTGCTAATAAAAAGTTGAGTGTCAAAATAAATATTTATAAAGAGAAAGCTATTGCAATAAATTATATACTTAAAATGTGGTAAAAAGAACAATCATCAGAAATTTCAGAAAAAAATGGATAATTTTTATTAATTTACTGACACTTCTAAACTACTTTTATCCCATGTGATTTTTCTGCAAACTCTCTAGAAGCCCCTTTTTAGAATTATATTTAAATATAATATTATCTAGAGAAGAAGATAATTGAACTATGACAAAATAAAGTTGTTTTAATTATTGATTGTTTTAAAAAGTTTATTTCAGCTTTACAACTCATTGATAAATTCACATAAAATTTTAGAAACTTGTCAACTTTGGGGGCTTTTTCAGGTTTTATTTCATATAAAAGCAAAGTTTGGAAAATTTCCTCAAAGACTTGCTTCTGTGTTCATGCATTTTATATCTTGTTTCCCCTCCATTGCGCATGTAATTTTGTACCAGAAACACTGGTACCTTCACACCTGGAGAGCCTGTGGCCCTACTTTTCTATACTATTGCTCCTATTAAGGTGTTCCACACCTGCAAGATAGTATCACACTTCATACCTGGACACTTGTAGCCCTAGTCCTCTATCCCTTTGCTTCAGGTCACTAGACACGTGAGTGGTGGGGATATTCCACCCCTACCAAGATATTCCACACCTGCCAGATAGTCCCACACTGAAATCATGGTCAATCATTTATTAAGACATGAAAGTGACCACAAACCACATATATATTCCACAAAACCCAAACTAAATATATTCCCAAGTTGAATTCCACTTAGATTGATCTCCCAAATCCTTGTAGCCATTCTTATACCACCTGACACAAAGAGAAGTGTGATGGATATGAAGATGGAGGAGAAATATGTAGTGGTTTTTACCAATTGCTTGTAAAATATCGTATGTTTCTGAAACTTTACAAACATATACAATCTTGTGGACACATTTTTATCACCCCTCTCAAGGCCTTGAAACAGCAGGTTCCTGAAGGTAAGCATTTTTTTTTTTTTTTTTTTTGAGACAGAGTCTCACTCTGTCACCCAGGCTGGAGTGTAATGACATGATCTCAGCTCACTGCAACCTCCGCCACCCAGGTTCAAGTGATTCTCCTGCCTCAGCCTCCCGAGTAGCTGGGATTACAGGCAGGAGCCACCATGCCCAGCTAATTTTTGTGCTTTTAGTAGAGACAGGGTTTCATCCTGTTGACCAGGCTGGTCTTGAACTCCTGGCCTGAAGAGATCCTCCCATCTTGGCCTCCCAAAGTGTTGGGATTACAGGCATGAGCCACAGTACCCAGCCAGCTTTTCTTTTTAATATCCTCTGTGTGAAGTCAACTATGTCCTTGGTGACTTATCATCTAAGAAGACAAAGTCCTGCCATCAGCATTTGAGGTAACCAGGCTCTTCTCTTCACATGAACTAATTTTTCCCTATTTTCTCAGTACTATTCACACCTCTTCTCTCTTAGTTCTTCAAACTTTCTTCCTTTACTGACTCTTTTCCTCAAAACTAAAAATAGGATTAAGAATCCCCTCATTACAAAAACAGTATTAAAATCTGCTTCCCCACTGTTTCCTTATCTCACAATCAATCTATAGTCTTATCTCTTATTTCCTTTATCACTGCAATGACTGCAAGAGGAGTTACAACATCTGACCACATTTTTTCACTTTCATTTTAAAATCAACGTACTGAAATCAGGCTTCTTCCTCTGCAGTCTGTTGAAAATATACCTGTCTTAATCACCTAGGACCTACTTGTTAAATTTAAATGCCCTTTTGATTTCTCAGTCTATGAGACCGTCACATACTAATTTGATTGCTTGTGACATTTGGATTTTTGAATTGTTGTCATTATAATGTATTAATCCTAACTCGCTGGGTAGGTACATATTGCTAAGAGCAAGGTTCATATCTGAGCATACGACTCATTGGGATTGCATATATTAAGTTCCCGGAACCCAGCTCATCCCAGTCCAGCTTATCCTGCTGTCTGCTGAGATCTAAGCTCTTGTTGTGACATTTCCCTCATCAAGAGGCTGTAAATAACATTCTCAGACCACATACGGGGCACTGTGAGAACTGATGCTCATTAAGTGTGTTAAGTGAAAGTCATGAGTGGAGAACCAAACATTAGCTATAAATCAAAATTAACAAATGTGACTTGAGTTCTCAGGAGGCAAAACACTTCGAATCTTAAGTATTATGGCTGTCAGGAATCACATTGAAAAACGCGTTTCTACCCAAATATGTGCGTAGATGAAATGCAAAGAAGAAAGCTGTCAAGATAGACAAGGAAAAGGAAATCTGTTGCTTGGCCCTTGAAACAAGCTAATTTAGTATTATAAGCCATTGGAGTTTCCTTCTCAAATGGATCCATGTGGAAAATCCAGATGGCTGAATACCCAACTCATAAATGTGAAAACCAAATACATTAGCTCCAAGGCTTGAGTATAGTCAAGGCATTTTACTTACTTACTGCTGAACATTTTTAAAATCATTTGTATTTAGGAAAGAAATATATAAATGATTCCTTAAAAAATATTAGTTCATGCTGACTTTTCCAGCAGCAATCAGTATGTAGGGTTAGTAGGGTAGGGAAAAGTACTAGGGAAATTAAGATAATTTAGAAAAAAATATTAACATGCATCATCTATCTACCAGACACTCTGCTGCTAGTTACTGAGGCTACAAAAATGTAGCACTTTTATGGAATTAACTAACTCAGTGTATTACTAATGTTAAGAAAGGGGAAATCATCCTGCACTCTTCTATCTCCCCTATCTTCTTTCCTATCATTTAATAAATTAGCAAGCAGTATTGGGTTTACCTTTTGAAAGTCTCTTCAACATGTTCATTCATCCTTATTCACATTGCCACTGCCTACTACATGCTTTCCTAATCTCTTAGCTAGATTATTGCAATTGCCTCCCACTCCCAATATATCCTTCTCACTACCTTCCAGAGGCCCTTTCTTACTAGAAAATCAGTTTATGTTGGTCTCTTGCTTAAAATTTATTAATGGCTACCTAGAGCCTTTATGTTTATGTTTCTCTGCGTAACCTAAAACTCTTCCTTCTTGTGTTATCTCAGTTCTCACCTTTATCTTCCACATAGCCCAGTCTTTCTGAGTTACTGGCTATTTTCCCAAATGTCTCATGTTCTAGTATGCATTTATGCCTTTGTACCCTTACTCCCTCTGGCTGGAAGGACTTCATTTTGTCTGCTTGAAAACATGCTAGTCATTCTTACATTTCACCTGCTGTTTGACTTTACCTTTAAATCTTCACCGACTATCAGGCAAATTTAGATATTCCCTACTTTGTATCTTCTCTCTTCCTTGCACTTACTTCCATTTACCTTCAGTCATTCTTTTTCCCCCACTTAATTGTAAGTCCTTTAAAGCAAGGATCATGTCTTTATGTCTTCATAGTCTAAGTGCCTAACAATGGTTGGCACCTAATAGGTATGCATTTAAATACAGACTAAAAGGCAATAAAATAAAAGCAGACACATACTTGCCCTTATATGATATCTTAGCCAGGTTTCTCCAGCAGGCAAAACTAGATGAAAAAAAAATCATGCATCCCTACTTTATTAATAAGTGTAATTCCAGAGAACCAATGAATGAAGGAGGAGGCTTTTGAAATAGGAAAGGCAGGAAAGTCAATATGGCTGGTAGAGCTGGTTACTATAATTGCTTTTCTGCATAGAGTTGTCATTTGAGAGACCATATTGCATTATAAGGAGGTCCATACCAATGGCAGAAGGGAGAATAATACATCTATTGGCTCTCAACTCTCATTAGACAAAAATATTCTCTGTGGAACATTAATCCCCATCCACTTCCAACATATATGGAAATGGGTGTTTAACAGGTTATGTAGCACTTAATACATCAAGACAACAAAAATCTCTGGAGCGAGAGGAAAGAGGCATGTGACAGTGGCATGAAGCAAGAAGTTGTCATATTGTGACTGGAACAAAATGAATGGCCAAGGGGCCAAAGAAAGCTGTGCCTGGGAAGATCTGAAGCAGTGTGCAAGAGTTCTCTGATACAGTCCAGCTCTGGAACCACTCCAATACCCTTTTACTCTATTCATGTCTGGTTCCCGTTCTACAGTAATGCCTTTTTTTGGGGGGTGGGGGGGACAGAGTTTCACTCTTGTTGCCCAGGCTGGAGTTCAATGGCACGATCTCGGCTCACTGCAGCCTCCACCTCCTGGGTTCAAGCAATTCTCTTGCCTCAACCTCTTGAGTAGCTGAGATTATAGGAACACGCCGTCACGCCTGGCTAATTTTTGTATTTTTAGTGGAGATGGGGTTTCATGTTGGTAAGGCTGGTCTCGAACTCCTGACCTCGTGATCCACCCACCTTGGCCTCCCAAAGTGCTGGGATTACAGGCATGAGCCAAATGCTTCCACTTTTAAGAGAAAAATATAACCCCCATTTCCCCCAAGATGATATGATATGAGTTTAAATAGCTGACTAGCCATAGCCTCTGAAATGTTTTAATGCAAATGAAATCCATACTCCCTGATATTGCAACTGGTCCTGAAGACACATCTGAGTTTCATCATCCTTCTCCTATACTCTCCAAACAGAGTGACATCACCTTCACCAGCACTTTGTCCTTTGGTCAGGTAGGCTGCCTAATAGAAAAATCAAACTACATCCCTGTGGGGTCCAAGCCTTTATTGCCTTGTTTTTCTTGGGTAATTGTTCCAATAATTCTCTGTTGTTATCACCGGGCAGAGAAACATGATGCAATCTTTCTCAGCAAATTTTAAATTCTAAATATAAGTCTCATTTCTCACATTTGTTGGCAGCAATTCTACATCTTTTTTTGGTATTTAGTGTTCATTACTGCATGAGTACATTACCTACATTTTCTGACTATTGACACACTGGCATGAAGAGCCAAAAGGGATCTCATGGTCGTAGCAGAGTCTATTTCATTGTAATACTTATTCTACCCTACTCAGAATTGTTTCTCTTTTTTGGAATGAGAAACTCTAACCAGCCAACACCAATCTTATGGGGATAGCAAGCAAAGTTCTGAAAGTAGGCCACTGGAATAATAGTGAAAGACCAATGCCCTGACTATGCTCATGGATCCATGTGGAGTCAATTGGTTGCCAGAATGCCAAAGTCTGGAAAACATCTCAACAGACTCATCTTGAGTTCTACAATAGTGACATTACCTATAGGAGCATTTGGGGAAGTTATGGGACAATGGCTGGTTGACATTTAATTACACCTACGACTCTTACTAGCTATAAAAGTTTCCCTTAACTACTCAGCCTCAGTTTCTTATCTGTAGAATGGAGATATTTATAACAGAATCCACAGCAGTGGAGTGCATATGTATGCGCGCGCGCGCGCACACACACACACACACACACACACACACACACACACACACACACACACACACCACGCATATATATGGAATGAAGGGAATTATAATGATTGTTATGGATAAATGAGCCAGCACATGTTCGGTGGCCTGATATGATGGAGAGTGGTGAGTTTAGAGAACTAAAGAGGTTTGATACAGCTAATGCTCAAGTGTGTACGAGATGAAAAGCAGCAAGAAATAAAATAGAAAAGGTCATTTGGTACCAGTTCCAATAGGGATTCTGCTGCTTGATTAAGGATTTTGATCTTTATCCTTTAGGTGATGGGAACCTCTGAAGGGTTTTCAGCAAATGAGTGACATAATCAGACTTTTATTTAAGGAGAGTAACTCTGACGAGTTTGGAGATTAGATGGGGTGGGAGCCTGCAGCTTAGAGGCGGGAAGATGGGACACTGATTAAATGGCTGATTCAGTATTGCAGGTAAGAAAGGAGACTGACTCAAGATATGTGTGAATATGCAATTTTTTTTCACTTTGCCCTTCATCATCATTCAAAAACTATTGTTTTTCTCAAAATACAATTTTTCTAACATGTCCTAATAATTCTCTATTTAAACAGATTGAATAACACATCCTCATGGAATAAGCACCAGCCACACTGCAGTCTACCAATATGCCTTGCACACTTGCACAAATGCTGCCAGAGTGCCATGCCTGCTGGGTCGACTGAATACCAGCTCATTTCTCACTTATACAATGAATGATTCCTTCTCTTCTTCCCTTCTGCATGGGCACTTTGCTGAACATAGTTTTGTTTTTGCTAGCCTGACTAGGAAAAAAAAAAAAAGACTTGTATAGGTAAGATGCTTAATTAACAAACAGTGCTCTCTTGTTCCTTTCGAGTTGTCTCCCACATTTTAAATTTACTGGACAATGCTAATAAACTCAAATGGGACCTAATGGTTTTCCTTGGGGATAAAGAAAGTTAGAAAATTGCTAAGTAAACACAGCATAGTGAAGACAAAGCAATGCCAAATTCAAATCTTAATGATACCACACATTACACAGGTAGTAAAGGAGAGGATGTCAACAACGTTTGCTTTTTCATACACATTAAAATTTTTAAGGGCTAACTGTTCCAGGAGCAACCATGTCAAATCTTTTTATGCACAAAATGATTGAAAAATGAAACATAAAAATATTTTCTTATTTATATTAAAGATTCCAACCTCTCAGACACATAATCTTGTTTTTTTTCTTTTTTTGTCAGAATTTTCTTCTTGAATCCAGAAGTAAATCCTGCATTCATAGTTTTAAAACTTTTTGAATTATATGCTTTAGCCTTTCTAGATCTGATTTTTATGTCATAGGAAGGAGGAGAAACCTATTATAAGTGGGCATTGTGATTTTATAATCTTAGGGTACAGTATTTTCTCCAAGTATGTCCACCTGCCTTTAACAAATATATTTATTTCATCCTTATTGACTCTTTATTATTAGTTCTGTCTTTGGATAAGAGTCTGTTCTTTTCCAGAGAACATGTCCTCATTTTTTTTCTTTGTTAACACATTTTCTTTTGTAGTAGCTGGCAATTTGTGATTTCACCACACACTTGGCAGGTATCCTTATTCCATTCCATTCCTTATTCCAACATCAGCAATGAATATCAATGATAATGATGTCCCTCTTCAGGCTCTTTCCTAGGCTGATGCATCTGGCCTCCTTGAATGGCATTCATTAGAACCAAGCACCCAAGATAATAATACACCGAGGCCAATGATGCCAGCCTTTCTCTCTTTGACCAATTACCTCCTGGACCTTGTTTAAATGGAAACCAAACCACCCTGAATAACTTTACCCATCTTTAGAAGTTAGGAAAATACATGAGAAGCTACAAATAAAACCTCAGAGCTCTTTTTTTGGATGATATAAAGAGATGTTCATTCTAACTAAACATTTTCTTATGCCACTGTCAGCACTGCAGAGCAGAGAATGAGTTTTATACAGATATTCAAAGTGATAGTGTATAAAGTATTGAAAGTTTAGGGCATATATTTATATCCTCAACTGTAGGATAACCTGATGGTCATTAAATTAAAGTCTAGGGCTACAGTAATATTGGATTAAGAGAGATTCCTGAACTGTTATATCAATCAAAGTTATACGAATTTGATGATTAGTGGCTATATCACTCAGACACTTATCACAATATAATTCTGTAATGAATAACAATAAAAATAAAGCGTAGTATTATGATACTCATGTAGGATACCCAATTATTTTTTTTTAGTACAACATGGTAACTGGAAAATAAACACAATAAAGAAATAGAGTTATTAGCGACACTACAAAACCAGATTGAGAATAAGTCAAAATGTCAGAGTGACGATAAGTTTTTGTGGAAAGCAGCTGGAGATCCTAATTAAATCATAGTCTACACACTTTGATAGTACTGATTTCTAACATTGACATGTATACAAAACATACCATATGGTTGCCATTTGATAGGCATATTTACATATAAGTTGGTACGCATATATAGATACACATATAAGAATAGATGTAGACCAAAAATCCTCATAAAAGGCTTAGCACAACTTTAAATAATTTTACACCAACCATATAATCTTTGTTAACTGATATTCTGCTAATCATATCTTTCTTTTAATTGGTGTTTCAGAACATGTACAGTACCATTTTGTTTAATGATACTGTAGTATAGCTTAATAATTTAAAAATGGATTTTGGAGTTATTGCTTAGAAACCAAAGAGGAATTATTTGAGACCTACAATAGCGTTTCACCAGAATATTCCATTTTTAACAACACCAGGTAACAAGGAGTTAGTATTTTTATGTTAGTCATACATTTACTTATGTTCACTGATATCTGCCTTTTATCTCAATTAACTTATAAACTTCTCAAGGACAGGGCATTTGTTAAAAATCTTTGTTTCTATGTCTGGTTATGGTCTTTCAATATAGACTGAAGGTTCATCTCAAATGATAAATGTAACATGAAATCACCTCACAGATTGTGCTAATTTAGATACTATTCTGTGTTAGTTGTGATAGCTCAATTAAGCTGTACACCCAGTGCCATAGGCAACAGACATCCAAGTGTAAGGTCTACCCAGAAGTAGAAGGATCAGGAGCTACTCACATATTGGATAAGAATCTCATCAACCATGAGCTTGGCACACATGAATAAGTAAGTCATTGTACAACTTTGTTAAAACGTTTTAATTTTGTTCAAATGTTTTAAGTGTTTAGAGAAAAAAAGTTTTGGTTCCTAAAGAGAACTACAACAAAACAAAAAAAGAAAGAACTTTATAAAGTACAGTTAATCCTTGAACAACATGGGGGTTAGGGGTGCCACCTCCCCCCAACTTGTGCAGTCAAAAATTCATGTATAACATTTGACTTTCCAAAAACATAGGCGTCTGTTGACCGGAAGCCTTATCCATATATAAACAATCCATTAACACATATTTTGTATGTCGTGTGTATTATATACTATATTCTTACAATAAAGTAAGCTAGAGAGAAGAAAATGTTATTAAGATCATTGGGCTGGGCATGGTGGCTCACACCTGTAATCCCAGCACTTTAGGAGGCCGAGGCAGGTGGATCATGAGGTCAGAAGTTCGAGACCAGCCTGATCAACATGGTGAAACCCCGTCTCTACTAAAAATACAAAAATTAGCCGGTCATGGTGGTGTGTGCTTTATTCCCAGCTACGCAGGAGGCTGAGGCAGGAGAGAATCACTTGAACCAGGAGGCAGAGTTTGCAGTGAGCCAAGATCACGCCACTGCACTCCAGCCTGGGTGAAAGAGCAAGACTCCATTTCAAAACAAAACAAAACAAAACAAAAAAAAGAAGAGAAAATATACTTGCTATTTGTTAAGTGGAAGTGGATCATCATAAAGGTCTTCATCCTTATCATCTTTACATTGGTTTTTTGTTGTCATTTTTGTTGAGACAGAGTCTCTTTCTATCACCCAGGCTGGAGTGCAGTGGCTTGGTCTCAGCTCACTGCAATCTCTGCCTCCCGGGTTTAAGTGATTCTCCTCCTTCAGCTTCCCGAGTAGCTGCGATTATAGATGCAAGCCACTACGCCTGGCTAATTTTGTATTTTTGTTAGAGAGGGGGTTTTGCCATGTTGGCCAGGCTGGTCTCAAACTCCCAACCTCAAGTGATCCAACCACCTTGGCATTCCCTTGAATTACAGGCCCACCATGTGCCCACCTATTATCTTCACACTGGATAGGCTAAGAAGGATGAAGAAAAAGAGGAATTTGTCTTGCTATCTCAGGGGTGTCAGTGGCAAAAGAAAATCCACGTGTAAGTGGATCCACACAGTTCAGATCCATGTTGTTCAAAGGTCAAGTGTATATTGAAGAAAATTCTGCCATGTGTCTCTAGACTAGCAGAAGGAGTGAAGTACTTTTCTTGAATATCTATTTCCCAACTGGGTGAAATGTTAGGGAGATGAGAATTCCTGTTTATGTTAGTATTTGGAGGAGTATTTCCTTTTAGCCACCAAAATACGTGGGCTTGGTGATTAAAAATATATATATATTAAAAAACACAACAAAAAAGAACTCCTTTTTTTGTTTGAAAAGAAAAAGACAGGAGAGGCAGACAAATGAATATTTGGAGAGAACTGGAAATAATAAAAAAACTATCATGGTGTTCTCACAGATAAAATTCTTTGCAATCTGCTCATCTGTAAGTCTACTCTATCACCTGGAATCTACTAGAAAAGCTAAAGCAGCTGGAGAAAGTTGGAAGCTAAGAATGGACAGTGCCCAGGGCTGAAGTTAAAGGCAATCCTCAAATATAATAAGAAGCACTTGCATCTAAAAAGCATTCTACAAGAGTTTACTGTGGGAATGCTAATTAATAGGTAAATCCCAAAACGTTTAGGATATCAAATATTCAACTATGCTTCACAAATCTTATTTTATATTTATTTATTTATTTATTTATTTTGAGATGCAGTCTTGTTCTGTCTTGCAGGCTGGAGCTCAGTGGCACCATCTTGGCTCACTGCAACTTCCACTTCCTGGGTTCAAGCAATCCTCCTGCCTCAGCCTCATGAAGAGTTGGGATTGCGGGCGTGTGCCACCATACCCGGCTCATTTTTGTATTTTTAGTAGAGACGGGGTTTTGCCATGTTGTCCAGGCTGGTCTCGAACTCCTGACCTCAGGTGATATGCCCTCCTTGGCCTCCCAAAATGCTGGGATTACAGGCATGAGCCACCTCACCCAGCCTTATTTTATTCTTGATCTCCATGTTGACCCCTATCAATAAGTTCATGTCTGAGCCCTTAGATTCTTGGACAAAATCAGAGATAGAGCCTCCCCCCATGATTTCATATATGAACAAAATAGTGTGTATCTGGGTGGAACATCCCAGAGGTATTTTTCCCGATTCTTCCATTGTGTGTGTAGAAGTCAGCTACAGCTTATGACTCGAGGAGTGCGGGGAATAAACACTCTGAAATATTCCTCCTGTATGGCTCCCAGTTGCCATAAATTTTATCACCATGTCCTTTAGGTTTCCTCAAGGTAACTCTTTTCTGAGAGTATGCCACCCTGTTGCAACACTTAGTTATTCACTATAACGTATACCCGGATTGACATTTTTTATCAACTTGCTTCTCTTGTGCATAGTTAGTTGTGAGTAAGGAAGCAAGTGTATTTGAGATTATGGAAGACAGAGAAAGGAGCATTTTGTATGGGAGAAATTACCTACGCTTTTGTTCTAGGTTAGGACACATAGTGAGATCCCTAGGTAGCTGAAGTTTTTCCAGACACAATGCTGTTTATGTGAATCTTGGACATTCACAATTCATTTTCCTTTAGCTCATTTTTCTTTTCTTTCTTTTTTTTTTTCAGATGGAGTCTCTCTCTGTCGCCCAGGCTGGAGTGCAGTGGGGTGATCTCAGCTCACTGCAAGCTCAGCCTCCCGGGTTCATGCCATTCTCCTGCCTCAGCCTCCCAAGTAGCTGGGACTACAGGCGCCAGCCACCAAGCCCGGCTAATTTTTTGTATTTTAGTAGAGACAGAGTTTCACCGTGTTAGCCAGGATGGTCCTTTAGCTCATTTTTTAAAATAATCCTCTGATGCAGATAATAACAATCTCTCCTTTTACTTATGAAGAAGTTGAAATTCAGGGAGAATTTATATAGCTTATTCAAATTTATGCAGCTAAACAGTGACATAGCTGAGACTTACTCAGAGTCTTCTTGTATTAGTCCATTTTCATGCTACTGATAAAGACATACTTGAGACTGGGAATAAAAAGAGGTTTGGGCCAGGAGTGGTGGCTTGCCCTTGTAATCCCAGCACTTTGGGAGGCCGAGGTGGGCAGATGATAAAGTCAAGAGATCGAGACCATCCTGGCTAACACAGTGAAACCCTGTCTCTACTAAAAATACAAAAAAGTAGCCAGATGTGGTGGCATGCACCTGTAGTCCCAGCTACTCGGGAGCCTGAGGCAGAAGAATGGCTTGAACCGGAAGGTGGAGGTTGCAGTGAGCTGAGATCACGCCATTGCACTCCAGTGGGCAACAGAGTGAGACTGTCTAAAAAAAATACAAAAATAATTTTAAAAAAGAGATTTAATGGACTGTCAGTTCCACATGAATGAGGATCCCTCAAAATCATGGCAGAAGGCACAAAGGAGTAAGTCACATCTTACATGGATGGCAGCAGGCAAAGAGAAGAGAGCTCAGATTGAATGAGACTCCTTCACTGTCAAGAGAACAGCATGGGAAAGACCCACCCCACATGATTCAATCATCTCCCACTGGGTCCGTCCCACAACACATGGGAATTATGGAAGCTATAAGATGAGATTTGGGTGGGGACACAGAGCCAAATCATATCACTTCTGATTTCAAATTCCCTGTTCTTTTCACTAGAGTATGAAAGGCTTCAACTCTAAAATGATGATATTTCTAAGTTCCACAATTCTGCCAAAGATTGGTTTTAAAATACCTGTTAGAGGTTTACAAATGATTAGTAAGCATAACTACATTTCTACATGAGGGAGAGTATGTTCACTGTTCAAAGGACTAGTGTGAGGTTGCAGCATATACATGTGTAATGTATTAAAAATTAAACATGCATTTGATCAGAAAACAATAGAGAAATTTTATTTAAGATCACAGGTGTCTTACCCCATTGTTCCCTCAGTGATCATATGTCTACCAACAAGCAAGTAGGCAGACAGAGAGATATGTTTGTCAGGCAATCTCATTTTCTTCCTGCCACCTCTAATGTGAGTATCTCACAACAATAAGTATGATTCGATTGTTTAAAATATTTTGTCATATGAGCTTTTTTACCTTAGGCACTGTCTTTAAAAACTAAGCTCTTGGGACTCAGCTCTACAATGTTCTATTTGTTGTTTTGTAACAACGTTTTTGATTATGCCTGCATAATATTAGTTCTATATGATGTTATACAAATAAAAGAACAAATTCTGAGTCATATTAATAAATTAACAAGATTGACTGCAGGATTTTTCAGTTCCCTTCATATGCAAATGTGAGCGTGAATCTCTAAGTTCGGGGTCAGAGATATATTGGGCAAAATTTTCTAGTGTGTGTCATGGGCCTTGTGTACTTGGGAACACATTTTCAGTTTTACACTCACACACACATATACACATGCACACACAATCATATATATATATGCACATACATGTATATAATTTTTGTGTATGAAATGTAGAGCTGTTAGCTTTTTGTGATGAAATATACAATCTCTAATGTTAGAAAGAGGAAATAGGCATTTTTGAGATGGTTGAAAGAAAAGAAAAGGAAAAGGAAGAGACATGTCTGGAAGTTTCCATGGTATCTGCTGGCTCAGGATTAAACACGCAATTGTGAAAAGACTTGAGGTTGGAAAGTATTTTCCAGATGCTGGTCAAACTAGGTCCAAAGGCACCACATGGAAAGATTGAAGGGACACTGAGCATGTGCAGAAGAGAGCTGTGTCCCCTGCCATCCCCACCATCCACCTAACCTGAACCAGAGGGCAGTCTGTTCATTTAAATGGGAGGGCTAACTAAACATCTAGCCATTCTGCAGCATCACCTGAAAATCTCAGGGTGGACCAAATGGGAAGGGTATGATACCAGTAAAGGATAATTTCTGAAGGAAATAATGTTTATGCTAGAAAAAGAGGAAGCCGAGCCCTATCCCAACACTCTCTTTTGAAGCCATTTGCTTCATTCACCTTCAGGTCCTTATGAAGGAAACTATTATAAGTAATACAGACTAACAGGAATGAGCATTCTGGCTTTTTCTGTGGGAAAGTTTGTGGGAAGACTTAGTATACGCCATTGACTATCCCCAGTTGTTCTGAGAGGCATTATAGCCATTTTGGCTACAAGCCAACCTGCTGTACTAGTGTGGTTGACACAAACTACACATGAATCATCAAAGGAATTTATTTCAAGGAATTTTACCATAGCAACATTGACCTCTATCATTCTTGAGAAAATGAGTGTTAATGTGAGATATTCCCAACACATTTTTAGGCTATTACAGTAGATAGGATAGAATCCAATGGGACAATTTCAGGCATCCCTGGAAACTAACTAATTTAAAACTAGCCTTCAGGCTCCCCACCATCCTATCGTCACTCAAAGTCTGTGTTCTTCCACTGTGGAAGATATAATAATAACTATGGGCCAATGAGAACAGTGTGACAGGGAAGAGAGTCTGCAAAATACATGTCCAAGATCAGCCATGAGACACCACCCTCCACAGAAATCCATTCATCTTCATGCAAAGGAAATAATGGAATAGTTTTAAGATTGTGAAATTCATGCAGGCACAATGCAAAGTCATATAATAATTTCTTGTTTAATATGACCATATCTCTTTGTTTAATTGGATCACAATCAAAAGGATAGTTTGATACTGTGTCTGTAACTGTGTTCAGAATCAGGAGCCCAATTAAGCCTTATATTTCTTGGGATAAGAAGAAATAATTCAAGCACAGAATTCCAGAGGGAAAAACAAATTGCAGAAGGAAAGGTAGAGAGAAACATATCTGGGTAAAGACAAGATAATTTTCACCTCTTCTTTAACATGGCATGCATGCACAAGCACATCCACCACACATCTATCTACACATAATTTTTCCTTTTATTGGACTTCACGCCTTCCCCTCAGCTTGAAGTAAGGCAAACTTTTGTACTGTTGACAATGATAAATAATTGATGATACCTTATAATTTTGCTCACAAACATCTAAATATCAGAGAAATACTCTGTACACTACTGGAAACTGTCTAGATGTTCATCTAGAAACATCTCAAGGTGCTTATTCATTAGGGTTGTTCTCTCTTCCTTACATTGCCAGGGTTGGTTATATGTGTGGCTAAGAGGGAGAATGCTTACCTGTACCCTATGATGTAGCACTCTAATAAGGGTTGCTGACAGAGCCATTCACCAAAAATATAGTCCTCATATGTCTGTCACAGTGACCAAAATCCAAAATAATACTCCATTGGGACTGCTCATTAAAAAATTATGACATAAAGAATCATATATTTTAGAACCAGAAATAGGACTTACTCCCATTTTGTTAATTATTTTCAACTGTTTTCCACTGTTGTCTTCCTTTATGGTAATTTTTTATGGTAGTTTACTTTGATTCTTGTTTTATTCTTTGGTGTATTTACTATAGGTTTTTAAATTTATGGTTACCGTGGGATGTACATAAAACATTTTATAGGTATACATTCAATTTTAAACTGACAACAATTTATAAATACTCTACCCTTTAACTTCTCCTCACATTCTCATTTTATATTATTGATGCCACAATTTTTATTTTTTATATATTATGTATAATGAATAAGCTATTTTAACTGTGTTTATTTTAATGCTCACCTTGCTTGTACAGCCTGCAGGACTATGAATCAAATGACCCCTTTTTCTCTGTAAATTTTCCAGTCTTAGATCTTTCCTTATAGCAATGCAAAATGGACTAACACAGACTTCATGGACATGGATGTTAATTTCCCTCTCCAAATTTGGGAAATTTTCTGTCATTTATTTCTTTAAATTAGTTTTCTGCCTCTTTTTCTTTCTCTGCTTCTTCTGGAATCCCTAGAATGTGTATATTGTTTCACTTCATGGTATCTCATAAGTTCAGCAGGCTTTTCTTTGCTTTTCCCATCTTTTCTTTGTTTTTCCTCTGACTGATTAATTTCAAATTTCTTTAAGCTCACAGAGTCTTCAATCTACTTGACTGACTCTGTTGTCAAATTTGCTATGAAATTTTTTCAGTTTAGCCATTGTGTTCTTTAGCAGAAGAATTTCTGCATTTTTTATGGTTCTTATCTCTTTGTTGATGTTCTCATTTTGTTTGTATATTATTTTCCCGATATTGTTCAGGATTCTATCTGTGTTCTTTTGTAGCTCACTGAGCTTCTTTAAGATGATTATTTTGAGCTTCTTTAAGACAGTTATGAACTTTCTTAGACAGTTCATAGATATCCATTTCTTTAGTATCTGTAACTAGTGCTTTAATTTGTTTCTTTGTTGATGTCATGTTTTCCTGATTATTTGTGATCCTTATTGCCTAGTATTGATTTTTGTGCATTTGAAGATGTAGGCACCCATTTCAGTCCTTACAGAAGGGCTTCATCAGGAAAAGCCCTTCACCAGTCAGCTCATCACATATTCTTGGCAAGCTGTCTGGTAGTGTCTGCAGTTAGGCTTGCTGCTGGAGTCTTTGGGCAGATGGGTAGAGTGCCTGGGTCAGCAGATAGGCAAGAATGACACTGGGTTTACAGGTCATAGTCTGGTCTCTGTGTCTATATGACTGAGCCTGGAACTTGGTTCTGCTGGGGTGGACCTGGATTCTGGGTCCATGAGGGATGGCCTGGTGCTGGAGTTCACCAAAGCAGACCTATTTACTGCATCAGTTGCAGGAAGTCAGGGACCCTGAATGGAGGGACTGGCTGGAGCTGTGGCAGAGGAACATAAATTGTGAAGATTTCATGGACATTTTTCAGTTCCCAAATAATACTTCTATAATTTCTTATGCCTGTCTTTACTTTAATCTCTTAATTCTGTTACCTTCGTAAGCTGAGGATGTACATCACCTCAGGACCACTGTGATAATTGTGTTATCTGTACAAATTGATTGTAAAACGTGTGTTTGAACAATATGAAATCAGTGCACCTTGAAAAAGAACAGAATAACAGCGATTTTTAGGGAACAAGGGGAGACAACCATAAGGTCTGACGGCCTGCTGGATCGGGCAAAAAGAGCCATATTTTTCTTCTTGCAGAGAGACTATAAATGGAAGTGCAAGTAGGAGAGATATCACTAAATTCTTTTCCTAGCAAGGAATATTAATATTAATACCCTGGGAAAGGAATGCATTCCTGGGGGGAGGTCTATAAATGGCCGTTCTGGGAATGCCCGTATTATGCAGTTGAGATAAGGACTGAGATACACCCTGGTCTCCTGCAGTACCCTCAGGCTTACTAGGGTGGGGAAAAACTCCACCCTGGTAAATTTGTGGTCAAACCAGTTCTCTGCTCTTGAACCCTGTTTTCTGTTGTTTAAGATGTTTATCAAGACAATACATGCACCGCTGAACATAGACCCTTATCTGTAGTTCTGCTTTTGCCCTTTGCCTTGTGATCTTTGTTAGACCCTTATCAGTAGTTCTGCTTTTGCCTGTTGTCCTGTTCCCTCAGAAGCATGTGATCTTTGTGAGACCCTTATTAGTAGTTCGGCTTTTTGGCCTTTGAAGCCTGTGGTCTTTGTACCTACTCCCTGTTCTTACACCCCCTCCCCTTTTGAAATCCTTAATAAAAAACTTGCTGGTTTGAGGCTTAGGTGGGCATCGCAGTCCTACTGATATGTGATGTCACCCCCCAGCAGCCCAGCTGTAAAATTCCTCTCTTTATACTGTCTCTCTTTATTTCTCAGTTGGCTGACTCTTATGGAAAATAGAAGCTACATTGAAATATTGGGGGCGGGTTCCCCCAAAATGCATCTGTGGGAGTGGGCCTAGATCATCTGTGGGAGTCAGCCTCAAGCTTGTGTCTATGGGGACCAACCTGGTGCTAGGTTGAACCTTAAGCCTGAGTCCACAAGGAATGACTTGGTACTCGGATGGTCCTACAGCCTGGGTCCATGAGGCTGGGCCTGTGTCTTGGATATGCTGGAGCAAGTATGGATCCTGAGTTAACTGGAACTTGGGCCTTCAGGGATCAACCTGGAACCTTGGGCCAGCCCAGTAGTGGGGAAGGCCTGAAGCTTGAGTCAGCAAAAGCTGTTTTGTAGTCTGGGTTCATAGCATTTGTCCTGGAGCTTGGGTCTGTGGATGCCAGCCAAAGCCAGGCTCTGATAAGGTGGCCCTGAACCCTGAGTCCACTGGGGCATGGGGTTATTGGAGGTGACCTAAAGTCTAGGACCCTGGGTCTGGCCTGGTGCCTGGGGCCACAGGGAATGGCCTGAATCCTGGATCTGCAAGAACCATACAGAAGGCTAGGCTCATGGGGGCTGGCTTATAGCCTGGAGCCACAGGGGCTGGTCTGACAACAGATAGGATCTGAAGACTATGATCTTATAGGGCAGGCTTGAACCCTGGGTCTGCTGGAGTAAGCCTGGACTCAGGGTCTACTGTAATGTCTGTCTGCAGCTGCTGGCCTGAGGCTGGGGCCATAGGGGTAACTCTGGTACTAGGATGGGCCTGGTGATAGAGTCTGCAGTATAGTCGTGTTCACTTCCCTTTCATTGACCCACATGAAGGGTGGCTGTCTTTGCACTATGGTGCTCAGGCTTGGGGAAAGGATGAAAAGAGTAATGTAAAACAGTGTTTCTACTGTCTTCAATATATGTTTTCTTATTTCTTTGTTACAGTCAGATGCTGTAATTTGTCACCTGGATTTCTTGGCTCTTATGAAGATATTTTTGTGCATGGATAAGTTGTTCAAATCAATCTTTCTGCAAAGGACCAGCACTGGAAAATCCTATTGCACCATCTTGCTGACACCATCCTTCAAAGTCTCCAGTTATTTAGAATCTTTCTATTCCTCCTGGTAAGGAGAGGAATCTTCATTCCTCACAAATGAAGATTTCCTTTGGTAGTGTAAATATCCCTTACAAAAGGGTACCTTTCTATTCAGTTTCTCCTGAGTGTACAGTTTCTCAAACTAATCAACTCAAAATAATATTTATGCCAAAGAGGCATATTCTCAGGTGGGATATTCCATTTTCCTATAATTTATGTACCCAGTTCTATTAAGTAACACTTAGGTTGTATCCTACTTTTTTGTTTTACTTCTATGCATGACATTGGTACATTTCCAACAAGTAATAGCTTTACACACTTCTTTAGTTCTCCCTTGATACTACAGCTTTGTATATGGAATCTCCTAAGTCAAAAGTTTGCCAATATTCTTAAGATTCTGGTATGATATTGTCAGATGCATTTGAATCGAAGCAATTCCATCTTGAATAGGGACTGGATAAAATGAAGCTGAGATTACTGGGCTGCATTCCCAGAGGGTTATGCATTCTAAGTCACAAGATGATACAGGAGGTCAGCACAAGATACAGGTCCTAAAGACCTTGCTGATAAAACAGATTGCAGTAAAGAAGACGCCTAAAATCCACCAAACCAAGATGGCAACAAGAGTGACTTCTGGTCATCCTCACTGCTGCACTCCAACCAGCACCATGACGGTTTACAAAGCCATGGCAACATCAGGAAGTTACCCTATATGGTCTAAAAAGGGGAAGCATGAATAATCCACCATTTGTTTAGCATATAATCAAAAAATAACCATAAAAATGGGCAACCAGCAGCCCTGGGGGCTGCTCTGTCTATGGAGTAGCCATTCTTTTATTCCTCTACTTTCTTAACAAACTTGCTTTCACTTTAGGAACTCGCCCTGAATTCTTTCTTGCACAAGACCCAAGAGCCTTCTCTTGAGATCTGGATCAGGACCTTTTTCTGGTAACAATATAATAGCATCTCTTTCTGAAAATACAAATATATCTACTACCAGCTGTTCTCAGGAAAAGCTGTCCTCAATGATCTATCACTACTTCAATGCATTAACAAGATGGCATGCTCAAGGCTCTGTTTTGTGCCACTGTGTTCTATTTGCATGGTTTCTTTTTAAGCTTCTTGTTTTGAAAAGCTTGGGGATCATTTGAAGTGGCTAGGGATCAGACAGGAGAGAGGAGGAAGAAAAGAATGAAAAATATAAGAGGGAACCAATGAGCAAGAAAATGACCCTTTGTTCTATCAGTTCTGGAATCAAAACAACACCATTCTCTAAAAGCAAAAGAAAGAAATACAGTGGGGCATGAAATTTTACTGGAATACTGGCCAGTCGAAGCAATTACAATGATATTTTCCATTACGACCAGAAAAATATAATTTTCACTGAGAAGGGAAAATCAGGAGAGAAAGATGTAATGATGGTTCAAGAATTCCTATTGCCCTGTGTGTGTTAGTTGTAGCCTCTTCCCTTTGAGCAGGCTAAGCCCTCTTTAAAGCTCTCCTAAGCTACGGCTCCAGGGTAACATTTAAACAGCTTACACTCTGCCTTGAGTCACAAGCAAAGGTGAACTTATCAATTTTTGCAGCCATGCCATTCTGGGGAAGCGTTTGCTTTTTTAATTGCTCAGCTAGGGTTCATTGGACATAATTAAACAGCTACCTGATTAGAGGGCACAGGCTGAGAATGGCAGGAACCAGCTGTCATGAGTCTCCTGCACTTTGAGTGGGTTCCTCCTGCCAGCTTTCCCCCTGCTGGGGTGAATGAAACTGAACCATTCACTCATGCTACCTTGACTGAGGAGGTGAACAGGAAGTCCCTTCAACCCAGCCAGCTAGTCAGCAGCAAGAAAATAGCCAGCCAAGTGTTTCTCTTTCACAACCAGATGTTAACTGAAAGCTTCGAATTTCAGGGATTTTATTAAATATGAGAATTACACCTCCTCATCATCACCGGCAAAAAGCAGCAGACTCCCTGGGGAAGAAAGGCAGCTCCACTTGCAGAGTGCCTCTTTCCTGGCTCCCTGCTGACATCTTTGAATAGGGCTGATGCCATGAAAAGGGATCTAGTTTCTAATCCCGAGAGGCTTTAGGACAGGAAGCATTCACATGGAAGGAAAGAGAACATTTTCTGTGAGCATTTGTCTTTGCCATTGCCATAGTTATACTAACTAAAGTTCATCAGCTTTTGAAAAACAATCATCTTGCAATGCAAACAGCTGCTCCAGCTTGATCTTGCTGATAGCTTTCCAAACACTGCAGGCAGAAACTTCTTCTTAGCCCACTCACTTCTTCTTAGCCCACTTAATTTGAGTAAGCAAATCTCTCATAATTATCCACAATCTCTTTATATCATAACCTGATAGAATTTTAAAGTGGGTAGAAGCAAAGTTTTTGGGATAACCTTATTTTCAGGAAATTTATTTATTTATGGTAGTAATAATAAAAGTGTAACCTTATATGACCGAAGATGCCAAAAAATAAGGCCAATTATGCATATGCTGTATTTGACTTAGTACATTACTTCTTTTCATCTCTCTCCCACTTAGGGAGAAAATGGATAAACTTTCCCTTTAACCTCTGAAGTTTCACTGAAAAGTTAACTTACAAAGGTAGGTTAATTTTGAAACCATCTTTGCAAAAATTATAACAGTGAGAAAATAATGACAGTGAAAGAGATCTGATCTAACCAACCCTCATCTTGCCTTTAAACTCCAAACTGCCCTAGGTGATTCCCAGGCTTGGGCCAAGCCCTTCCCCAATTCTAAACCACCTTTATAAAACTAATGAAAGGCCACCAGTTTGGGAAGATGAGGGGCCTGAATTCTGCTAAAATGTAGGTGTAATTAAATAATTACCAGCTGTTATTCTGGAGGTTATAAGATTTGCAACTTTTCCAATTCACTGTTGTGAAACCTAAGTTTGGCCTTTTCAGATGTCTTTTCAGGCTTTTGCATGTCTGAACAAATGGCCCTATCCAGATGACTCTTGGCTCAACCTGTCCTGTGGCCCCCACCCAGAGGCAGATTCAATGCATGAGGACCATTTTCCACACTTTTAAGATTGCATTCCCAACTAATCAGCACCACCCATTCCCCTAGACCCCTGCCCACCAAACTACCCTTGAACCCCACCTCCAAATTTTTGGGGATATTGATTTGAGTAATTACTGTCTCCCACATGTTGTGACCGACCTTGTGTCAATTAAAGTCTTTATTGCAATGCCATAATCTCAGTGAACTGGTTTTGTCTTTGTGTAAACACCCAATGGGTTCACCTTGCCGCTGCCCGCACAGGGGAATTACAATAGAGAAAGAGTAATTCATAAAGAGCCAGCTGTGTGGGAGACCGGAGTTTTATCATTACTCAAATCAGTCTCCCGAGCATTCAGGTATCAGAGTTTTTAAGGACAACTTGGTGGGTGGGGGGAAGCCAGTGAGCCAGGAGTGCTGATTGGTTAGGTAGGAGATGAAATCATAAGGAATTGAAGCTGTCTTCTTGCACTGAGTCAGCTCCTGGGTGGGGTGGGGGCCACAAGATCAGATGAAGCAGTTTATCAATCTGGGTGGTGCCAGCTAATCCTTGAAGTGCAAGGTCTGCAAATTATCTCAAGCACTGATCTTAGGAGCAGTTTAGGGAGGGTCAGAATCTTGTAGCTTCCAGCTGCATGACTCCTAAACCATATTTTCTAATCTTGTGACTAATTTGTTAGCCCTACAAAGACGGTCTAGTTCCCGGGTAAGAAAGAGGTTTGTTTTGGGAAAGGGCTGTTATCGTTTTTGTTTTAAACTATAAACTAAGTTCCTCCCAAAGTTAGTTCAGCCTATGCCCAGGAATGAACAAAGACAGCTTGGAGGTTAGAAGCAAGATGGAGTTGGTTAAGTCAAATCTCTTTCACTGTTTCAGTTACAATTTTGCAATGGCAGTTTCACCTGCAGTGAGCAGGAAGAACCCATTAGGCGATTACAATTGGAGAAGAGGCACACAAATTTATTAACATGTACAACGGGAAAATCACAGAGTGATTACCCACCTCCCAATGGAGTTCAGAAGCTTAACTATCACCCTGGCAAAATAAGTTACAAGAGGAGCAGAAGAGGAATTCTGTTGAGGGGCAATAAATGATTACTAGAGAGAATGAATGGTTCAGGGAACTTGTAAATAGTTCTCTTTGGAATTTGAATGATACTGAGAGACAGACATCACCTTGGGAAAAGGTCTATTCAGGTGTAGTTACATAGTTGGTCTTCTTTTCTGCAATGGATAATGAGATAACAGTTCCTCAGTCCTCTTAGGGTTCCTGGCGGGGTCTGAAAATGAAACAGCTTCCACTTAAAGCCAACTCACCAAGGAAAACAACTCTTTTGTTTTGTTTCTTGTCACCTCAGTATGTTCCTTCCTTAGCAACTTTTAACCAGAATTCTTTACTAAGGAGTCAGCAGAAACCACCTCTAGAAAACAAGAAATGGATAACTCATTTCTTCATCACCTTTAGCCAATCATCTAAGATCGCAACTGACTTCCCTGCCCTCTTTGCGGTTCCAGTGTAATAGCTCCCCGGTTTCACAATACATCCTTCCTAGTAATATTAGAGACCACTGATCATAGAGTGGTTTTGGCCAGTCTAGGAGGATTTGCAGTGAGGGTTTTCATATTCCCTGCTTCAGCGTTTGATGTCAGAGGGCCAATAGCTGCACCCTCCAATCATGCTGTTGCCCTATTTTTTGTACATGGAACCAACCCATGAAGAGGCATGGTGCTCAATTGTGCATGAGCATGTTCCTCCTTTCATAAATATATGACTCTTCCTATGGCTTATTGAATAGTATATTTGGCCACCCCATTCAGCATAAATCCCTGTCTTATTCTTCTGACATTTGAAGTCCTTGTTTTTGGATTTCTGGCCAGAGGCTGCCCTTCCCAGTCAGTCAAAATGGCCACCTGCTGGCTGCAACCCTTTATGAGAAATAAAACTCTCTTTTCCAAATGTATGAACCTCATCATTCTACAGTTGGCACCATAATCCAGGGATGTGCTGCTTCAGCAGCACTTTTTGCCATATTTATTGAGAAAAACACATTCTGTTTTGAAGTTGGCTTTATGAGAGGTACCTATATGTCCAGAAAATGTCAATCTATGTATTTATCTTGAAGTTGACAAGCTGGAAGGAAGCTTGCCTTTCTAGCGCTTATGTATCATTGCCCTTTTGTGGCTGCAGGCAATAATTTGCTATATTCTTGTTAACATCTATCCCTAAAAGCATCCCCTTCAAATGGTAGCTGTGAACTGAATTGACCTCAGAAGTAAAGAAAATGAAATTGTAATTAAAATGCAGATAGATTCACAGAATACTCTGTCCTAGTACACAAATGTTTGTAGGCTAATTTCCCAGTTGATGATGTGGAACTCAGCTTAGTCAATTGGTTTGGGCTTGTGAAAGCTAGTGTTGTGGAAATCTTGTTTTTTTGACAGAGAAACAATGTGAGGGTGGAATTGAAATAGATTCTGAGACATGTTTCTTTAGATCATGAATCCTTTAGATCATGCATTCTCAAAGAGTCTATTACTCCCAAAGGGATAGAATTGATTCTTATTTTTGTGGGTTGAAAAAGTGTATATGTTATACATGCACACATATTATATATATATTTCTATGTGTATTTCATAAGTAGTATATCTATAGTATTAAAATTTCATGGGAGATGCAATTAGAAAAAAATTGTCTAAAAAAATCTTCCATGGGGGAAAATAAAATTGAAATAAAAGTTAAGAAACACAGCTTTAGAACAAAGATAAAAGAAAACTAAAATAGAAATACAGACTGCTTAAAATCTTTATTTAAAAGGAAATTAAAATTGGGAGAGCAGGAACCTGGTGAAAGAGAAGAAAAGACAGGGTTTTTTCTAGGGAGTGAAAATACAGGAATCATTTTCAGCTTAGGGACATAAATAGGCAAGTGCTTTAAAACTTATGTTTAGAGACAGCAAGCACCTGCTAACAGAAAGAGGAGTGAAAGCACAGAGGGCTCTTTTAATAAATTAAGCGTATGCTGAGTTAGTAGAGTAACATAAAGCTGCACTTTTAAGTTGTGTTAATTCTATGTAATCTGTCTTTTAAATTCCTTTTTGCTTTTGTGACACTAAGTTGCTCATTTAAATTGACTAAGAATGCTATTCTTCAGAGGAGAGAACAGAAAAGGGTCTGGCATAGTCAGGGCCAGGTTCATGGACATGCAACCTGTGCAGTCATACAGGACACCATGTGTAAGTGGACCCCATGCTTGGTTCAAGACTCTTTGAGCAAAGGAACCAGCATTTCATTTTGCACTATGTCCTGCAAACTATGTAGCTGGTTCTGAGTAGAATACTAAAATAAGGGCCATCCTATATGAACAGATGTCTAGTCTTTGCAGAGATATTTCCCTTTGCCAGTTTAGGTGTTATGAGAAGAAAGCTGACTAGGGGAAGTTGCAGACAAACTCTTCTTGCTTAAGTGCTCTAGGGGTAATGATTTACTAAACATTTGCAGAAGTGAGATAACATAGTGTCTTTAAATGTCAACATATATCCTACTTATAAGAAAGTATTGCTACCACCAACTTCAGCTTCATGCTGTTACTCAATTGTTCTTCCTTTACGGTCTTCAACTCCATCACTATTATGATTGCCATAAAAATTGCAGGTGTTGGAGCTTGGAAACCAATAGCTTAAAATACGATTCTTTAATATGCTGAACTGAAGAAGAAACTTCAAGATCTCTTTGACCTCCCTTCCACTATCTCTCCCAAAGAACAAGATAAAGTTGTTCTCTAAAGTTATTTTATCCACTTAAAGCCGACTCACCAAGGAAAACAACTCTTTTGTTTTTTTGTCTCCTCCCTGTCCTTTCATGGTCAGGAACTCAATTTTTAGGGTTTCTTTGGGGTTCCTTTGGCCAAGGGGGGATTCCTTCAATCAGTATTTTATTTTTTCTTTCTCAATGGGGACATTGCCATGGGACTAAAGAAAGAGTTGGATAGAAAGTTGCCTAAGGCTAAAGATAAAGGGCACAGATAGAAGACTTCAGCACTCTGGTCAGCTTCCCAGACAAGGAAGAAATGGCCAAAGGGCAGTTGTGAAACACTAACATGAAGTACCACTTTTCCTAAAGATAAGATCAAACTTTCCCAGATCTTTTTAAATGATATTATTCCATTGGTTGATGAATTACCTCTTCTATTGCATGAAGACATGGCAAAAAGATTAAAGCAAGCACAAAGTATTTACTTCCATATAGCAACTAGCTAACCATTGGAATGAGATTTAACTCAGCTTGAAAGAGACAGCATAATTTAAAGCAATTTACTGTCTTGGAATTATATTGCTTGGACCACCTTGAAATTATATTGCTAAAGTAGGACAGCTAGAAAAAAAAAAGATCAGTGAAATCATCAGATCCCCATTGTACCTTATTATATCAGCCTTTCTTATGTTTAAACCTACCATAACAACTCCTGAAATAAAAGAGATACACAAGTTTGCTTTTTCCATCTAGGAAGAAACTATATAGCAAGCAATGAAATGTCAAACTGGAAAGGGTAGGAGAGAAACAGAAAACAGTCTGTTGAGAACATATGCTTGGTGAATAGAAAATCAGGAGACATATTAATAATTCCTGGTAGAGGACCCCACGATGTTGTTCATTGCTTATTCTTGCTTTTATGTTTTAATTCACCAAATGGTCATTGAGCATGTATTGTATGCAAACAAGTATGCTAGACATTCTGTGAGATTGAATTTAAGCTATAGTCATTTTTCTTCCAATCCTGCCTTCTCCAATATTTATATATATTTACAGGGCTTTATTTATATTGCAATAGAGGCTCCCTTCATCTCTCCACCTCCTAGCATCCATACATAGCTTTAAAGCTCTTTTATAATTAGGTTGAATGTGTGTGAAGGAAGCCCATCCAGGAGCATGTAATGACTAATCTTCCCCAGGCTGGTAAAATATTCAGCGGTGCAGCATTATTTCTCCAGTCATATTAATATAAATTTGAGGTGAGAAAGGAGCAGGGAAGATGAAGCTGGACTTTTTAACTGAGAAATATGTTTCTCAAAGACTCAGTCCCTCCAGCTCATAATTTTTTTCTGGATGTAAGATCTATGATCTGCTTCATCATTTGAGGTACAAGAAAGACTACTTTTATTTTTTTCAGTTAATTACTTGGAAATCCCCCTTCCTATTACTGTTAACAGACCATTCAGTGTCTGCCTATTAATAACATCCACCATCATCAAACAATCCAAGAACTTCAACAGGTTTCCTCAGAATATAGGACATAGGAGAAGAAGGGTTCCCTCTTAGGATTCCTGGCAAGGTCTGAAAATAAAACTGACAAAGACAGACACAGGAGAGAAGCATAAGCATTTATTTAATAAATTTTACTTGACATAGGAACCTTCATCAGGAAATAAAGACCCAAAGATACAGGGAATTCTGTGTATATTGTCTGCTAAGTCTGATAAAGAAGTGGATAGTTGGAGAGAAACAATTGAACAAAAAGGGTTAGGATTTAAGTCGTAAACTGGGGGGAAATCAGCAAGGCCTGTTTGTTCAGATTCTCTTCCGTGTCTTTGTGTCTTCAGAGATAACGGCATTCCTTCCCTCTGGGTATAGGTGGGACCCCTTTTGGAAGGAGGGTCTTATGATTACCTATTTCAAGGCAAGTTCAGCTGGGCTTCATGGCCCACTTCAGGGGAGAAGGGGCGAGAGGAATTCTGTTTCTATGTCCCACTTCAGCGGATAAAGGGGTCAAGGACATTTCAGTTTCTTTGGTCCACTTCAGGAGAGAGGGGGTTGGGAAAAGTTCAGAAAGACCACCCTGCTTTTTCAATTTTCTCAATTTTCTTCAGCTTAAAATACTCCATATGCCAAGGTGCCATACTTTTGGATATTGTGTTCTGAGCCCCAACAAGTATAGTATTTATAATTCTAAGAATGGGAATCTGATTTTTCCCATGAGTCCCTAGTTTCAGGACTTCCCTAATAATTCTAAATAGCTCCCTTGAAGAGTAAAACCACCCCACTCAATTTACCGTCTGTATTATGAGTTGGTAAGCTATGGCTTGTGGGTCAAATCCAGCCTGTGGCCTCGTTTTGTATAACCCATGGGCAAAGAATAGTTATTTTTTTCATTTTTAAAGAGTTATAAATAAAAGCAAAAACAAAAGCAAGAAAGAATATAAAATAGAGTACTTATGTGGTCCTCCAAACCTAAAATATTTGTCATCTGATCATTTAAAGAAAAAGTTTGCTGACTGAAGCAGCTACGTTTTCTGGGGTATATACCCTGAGGTTCATCGTTACATGCCAGGAATCGTTAAGACATGGACATACATGAGGAGTTTAGGAGTGGAGCTTTAATAGGCAGAAGAGAAGAGAAGGAGAAACAACTCTCTCTCTAGAGAGAGAAGTCACCGAGTGGAAAGGACTGGCTAGTGGCATATGTGCCAGATTTTATAGTCCAGGTTGAGGAGAAGGTGGCTGGTTTACATAGGGCTCACAGATTGGTTTGATCAGGTATGTTTACACAGCACATGGGGAAGGCTTGTCGCCCCACCCTAATCTTATTCTGCAAATGGGCTTTTGAGTTGATCGGCGCCATCTTGCCTGCTTCTTACTGTACACATGCCTGGCAGAGAAGAGAAGATGGAGCCACCATCTTGAACATGTCTAGTCCCTAGTTCCTGCCAGCTTTCACCCTTGCAAGCTCCCAGCTTGCTTGTATATGTCTGCAGCTTGATTTTACAGGCTGCTCTTCATTAAAAAATGATTTGTAGCTGCTTTTTATGAAAAGGAAAAGCCTTACTGAGGACTTCCATACCCCTACTATCTGCCTAAGTAATTTCTTCTTAACTCCTGTATCATTCCCCTCTCTGGAGTGGTAACCCTAGCTGCTGTTATGGGGTGCTGGACTATGACTCTTCTGACTACTTCCTGGTGAAAAGGGGAGTTGTGTAGGGAACAGCAGCTAGGGCTCCTCCTGTGGTTGATGTAAGGGTCGTTGGAAGAAAAGCATGTCTATCTGTGGTTCTGTCTGCAACACAATGTGGAGTTTGATTGCAGTCAGCCATCCTGATGGGCTGTAACACTCGTTTGCGTCACCAGATGTTGCTGAAACATTAAGATAAAACTAACATTCTGGCTGGGTGCAGTGGCTCACGCCTGTAATCCCTGGACTTTGGGAGGCTGCAGCAGGTGGATCACCGGAGGTTGGGAGTTCGAGACCAGCCTGACCAACATGAAGAAACCCTGTCTCTACTAAAAATATGAAATTAGCCAGGTGAGGTGGCACATGCCTGTAATCCCAGCTACTCGGGAGACTAAAGCAGGAGAATCGCTTGAACCTGGGAGGCAGAGGTTGCAGTAAGTGAAGATCAGGCCATTGCACTGCAGCCTGGACAACAAGAGCAAAACTCCATCTCCTAATAAATAAATAAATAAATAAATAAATAAATAAATTTTTTTTTAAAGTAACATTCCTTTTAGGATAAGTGGCATTGGATTTGGGTGGCTAGAATAACTTTAGTTAAACTTGGCCAAATCTTTCCTGCAATTATTAATCCCTTCATGACTTCCACATACCATCTAAGACATGCTTAACCTTCTGTCTTGTCCTAAACATCCCTCTTTTAAACAGCCAACTATTCTCTTTAGGAAAAGTATTTACCATACAAGATCCTTTTTTATATAAAATCTCTTTTCTTTATAACCTTCTTTGCATAGCCAGGATATGACATATTATCAAACCCAATAAGAAGTTTTAGAAGATTCAGTGATAGTAAAACTTTTAGGCTCCCTTTATGCTGGCAACTTTTATCCCTGCTATAAGAATAATAATTAAGCAAAATACTACAGCAATGGACACTCTCTGTCCAATATTTCAGTTAGAAGGTGCTACCATGTATAGCTCTACTGCAAATAGCAGAGTGAGTGTAGCAATTCCTGCAAGGGTGACATAACAGAGTATTTCCATCTAAAATTTTACTTGTCAAGATATAAAATTTCCATTTGGGGGTCTATGAATTTCCTTGATTTTATTTTCCCAAAGAAACCTCCAGGTTATGGGCACTCTACTCACTTTCATTACCTATCAGAATTTGCAGATTAATTTCCCAGAAATAGCATATTTATTCAAATTTTTACATTTTTCATCCCTTTTTATTTCTTCCAAGCTGCAGGAGATCACCATTTGATTCACAGGAATAAGCAGGGTTAGTCTACAATGTAGGCAGAAAGCTTAAAAACAATTAACGAGAATAGGATTTAATGGCAAATGTATAATAAGCTTTGGAGCACAATTTCTCTCTTCAGTCCTCATTTTTGGTAAAAACAAATTATGATAGGACCCTGTTGTTTGTAGAATAAACTGTAGTCTTTTGCTTGGCCTGATTATTTGCATAAAGTGCAGCAAGAATAATTATTTCTACATAGGCCTTTTTGATTGACTTTGATGGAACTCTGTTCCACAAAGAATCTCACATAAGGCCTTTTTTAGCTGAGCCCTGCCATGGGTTTGTATCCTTAAATACCTGTGAGTTGAGTAATCCTTTTCTTTTAAGGTCATGTGATAAACTTGGAGCTCCTATACCTGTTAGAAAGTGACATTCTTTACTGACCACAGGTCAGAAACCCTGTGCAGGGACTGTGTAGGCAAGGGTATGAGGCCAGTTCTCCCCAAGGGGCTTTTATCAGCTCTGTGAGTCGAGATTGACTCCTTAAAGGGAAACACAACCTTCCAGTCAAAGCCTTGGTAAAATAACCAGTTATTTCCAATTGTGTCCTATCACAAAAGAAAAATGGATTCTTATTGCACTGATGCAAATAACTCTATTGCCATAAGTTAAGAGTACTCACAGATAGTTTCCAAATTCCAGAAGAACCAGAGAGAGAGAAACAAACATGCTCCAAGTTTTGTTCACAGGAGTATACCTTACTAAATTATTAAAGGCCATAAATAGATCAAAATAAGTTTCCTTGATTCTGAAAAACAAACAAGGATCAACAACATTCCAAGCATAACTTGAACAGGTTGCTTTAGCTTTCTTAGTGCAGTCCATTTAGTCAACTCTTGTTTTGCTTGATATCTGTGAACATTTCAGTTCTTCACAAGTCCTGTATGTTTTTATTCTCTATTCTAATGTTACAATCTTCAAGGCTATTAAAAACCTGCATTTGAGAACACATGTTACATTCCTGTAGCTTGATTATAAACCATCTTTTGAGAAGGAACAATGCAAAACAACAATTATCTGCTAATTACAAAATTTCCAGGGTAGTTAAAATTAAAAACATGACTGACAAAGAAGTTTAGTTATCCCCATGGTTTACAATGACTTTAACCTTAATTACAATTGATAGCATATACTTAGACATTAGATTTTAGAAATCCCATACAATTTGGGTACATATGTTAGTATTACTCATCAAAATATAACCTAAAGAATATTGGACATCATTTTGGCAATCTCATACAATTTAACATGTCAAATAATCCTGTTTACCACTTCTCTGGATGTTTCATGGGCCATCTGAACCATCCAGAAAACCAGGCATCAGGAAAGACAATTTTGAAACTTGAAGTTTCAGTGTTGAGACACCTGTTAAATGTTGAAGGTTTAAAACACTTAATGTTATGAAATAGAATTCCAATTGCTATAAATTATATATTTTGCCAAAATGATGACTTGAAAGGCAAAAAACTTTATTAGCCTTTACTATTACATGAAAATCCTGTTCAAAGCCAAATTTTACACTTGAATAAGTTTATTAAAGTTCAAAGCCAAATTTTACACTTGAATAAGTTTATTAAAGTTAAACCACCTTTTAATGAACCCTCATAGAAAATTTCATCTAATCATAACCAATTTGACCATGAGGTAAAATCTTTACAAATCCTTTATAAACCCTTTTGCTAAAAGGCAGATTAGCATCTTAAGACAAACTTCCATGCTTTTATTTCAAAACTCAGTTTGTAAAAAGACCATGTAATACCCTTTTGAATTTAGTTAATGTTTACACATTTTTTGCAAGACTAAATTTTATAATCTTTCAATAACTTACTTGAACATTTAGCTTTATGTTATCAAATTTAAGATAATCCCTTATCACTGGGAAAAATTTACATTTCCATGCTTTCTTATAATCTTTTACTAAAAACCACATATTACTGTTTTTATACACCTCGCATGTAAAACCATTTAGTGATCTCAAATACATGTTGCAGAGTTAACTGTTAGCAAATTTTACTTTTGGTGAAAAACTTAGTTAGTAAGCGATTTTAATTATGTACAAGGGGTGGAGCTAAGGACCCAGACAGAAGTGCAGATAAGGTCTGATTCTTTATAGCATCTAACTCCATGTGTCCCAGGCCTTACCTAGCCTTAAAGCAGACAGTATACAACCTTGGAACATTTAGCAAACCTAGTATCTAATTTGTATAATTTAGACATTTGCATTTTGACAACATTTGCATTTTACGAATAATCCTTAAGACTATTTTTATTTTCTAAATATTTAAGGCACATGAACTAAAAAATATTTGATTTCATTGCTTACTTTTCTTTAAGCTGATCAGTTAGAGCTCTTTTTATAGACATTACACACAACACATAAATATCAACACAAAACCGACAGAAGATTCAGCACTTGCAAGATTTTTCATTTGCCAGTTTCTGAATTGGCTTACTGCCTTCAGCATGGGGCCCTTGGAGGAAAAGGGCCAAGATAGCATGCATTTTTAGGGCCTAATAAGCAGACACAACTAAAGGCAAAGACAAATCCCCAAAATTAAGGGTGATACTTTGTACTGGATCTTGGATCTCCGAAAAAAAGGGAGATACTATGGAAGAAGTCAGTGAAGATTCTACCATGCATTTCATTGCAAGGCAACCCAAAACCAATCACCTTATTTTGTAATCAACTCATCCCCCATGGGAGTCTCATCTCTCAGTGGGGGGTGGGGATGTTTCCATAGCTTTCAGGTGGCCATGAGCATGCTTCTCTGATTCAAATGTGCAGAGTTAAGTATCCCTCCATAACTACTATTAGCCATCCCTTAAAGTATATTTCCTACCTAGTTATTACACACCAAAACTCTCTTATAATGCAAGGTAATTTCTGATACCTGCAAAACATAAAACTGTCAGATAACACAAAGCAAAACAGAACAGAGCCTTTGATTTTGAGAGAAATTTATCCAATTTTAATTCCTGGGGTTTCATGAGGAAAACATAGGGTTTTTGTTTGTTTGTTTGTTTGTTTGTTTGTTTTTTCCTCAAAACGAGGTCTGTGTCCCCTGTTTTTTCCAAGGAGTCCCAGGGTACCAGAAGTTATCTCAGGGCCTCTCATGCTTGCATTAAGAGTGGCAAGACAAAAAATGGAGAAAAATAATTCAATCGGCTGAGAAGAAAAAACCTTTTTCAAGAAAAACAAAATCCAAGAACAGAAAAACATAAAGGTATTTAAATATACCTATAACTTCAATATCCACTTTTAATTAAGCTGAGCACTCTTTAAGAAAATTCATTTAAATCCCTTGTTAGCCTACATTAGACACACCAAGCAGTTAAAGTTTTTGGCTTTTGAACTTTACAAAAAGGAATTTCACAGGTGAAACCAACAATCCCTAATTAGGTTATGACTTAACCATGAGTATAAAAGATATTTTTAAAGACATGATGAACAGCTTTTAAAACCATCATTGCAAAACTGTGACTGAGACAGTGAAAGACATCTGACCCAAACAACCCCATTTTGTTTCTAGTCCCCAAGCTGTCCTTGCCCATCTTTGGGTGTAGGCCAAACCAACTTTGGGAGGAGCCTGTTTTACAGTATAGTCTAAAACAAAGATGACAACAGCCCCTTCTTAAGATATACTTCCCTTCTGCCTGGGGACCAGACTAAAAAATTAGCCACAGGATTAGAAACTATGGCCCAGAAATTACGCAGCTGGAGGGGACAGAATTTGACCTTCCCTAAACTGCCCTCAAGATCAATGCTTAAGATATTTTGTAAGCCCTGCCCTTGATGGATCAGCTGGCCCCACTCAGATCAATAAACTAGCTTATCTGATTTTTTTCCCCACCCAGGAACTGACTAATTACAAGAAGACAGCCACCATTGCAAAATGGAGGAGACTATAACAAAGTATTGCTACATGGTTACAGGTCATGTTCCCAAGGACATAAAACAAGATGGAGAACTGCAGCAAAGTTTATTACTGATAATTTTTTTTGCTGGCTTGAACAGCAGGCTTATGGGGTCCAGGGCCTTCATTCTAACATAACATACCCTTTCTTTTGACAGAAAAATACAGAAAGACACAAAAAGCACACCAGATTAGCTACAGCTTAAGACCAACCTCACAAATCCAACCTCACAAATTAAAACTTTACAGAGAATATAAACAATGATGCTTATTATCCATTTTGCCAGTTTGAACAGGGAGAGAGAAGCCAAAACTCAACTGGTAAACTTTTACCCTTTTGCTGGCATGTCAGGCATCTGGGTTCCCTTCCCCCTAGCTCAACTCTAAGCCAAGCATTTTAAGTTTTGGGAAAATTAACATTTCAGAGTTTTGAGGAATATTATAAAAAGAGAGATAGGAGCAATTTTAAACTGTAAAAGAAGAGAAAACACCACAGAAAAGTCTGGAGGTTCGAATTAGGATTGTCAAGAGGTACTGCTCCTCTTATTATTGGAATTAGTGTTTCCCCTATTTCTTCACCTTCCCTATTTTCCCTTTTCCATTATGGCCTAGTATAGGAGACCTATTGCTCATCTCTGAAATTCTCTGCTGTTTTCAGAGCTGGCTGCTTCTCAGCTGTAGTTAGGGTTTGGCTTAGGAGCAGCATAACATTCCTCCATGAGAGGTTAAATACCTGAGTTAAATTTTGGAAGGCTTCTATATATATATATCAGTGTCTCAGAAAATCAGCCAAGTCTCCCTCTACTTGCCGAAGGTCCTGCAATGATAAGGGAACATGAACCCTAGTGGCATTACCTCCACTGGGCATTTCTTGTAGGAGTAAGAGTGAAGGTGAGGAGTAGGAAATTTTGGATATGGTGGAGGTGGAAGAACTTGTGGTGTGGTTGGAGACGGCCCCAGATAAGGGGGACTAGAAGGGCTATGACACCCAATAGCTGCCTCAGATGGTTCCCCTGGAAGTTGCTTTTCTAGTCTTGGGGAATCATTCTGTTTGGGCCTGCCTTATATGATTGCTAAAAGGGTTGATTTTGTAACACCTGCAAAGGTCTAGTAAGAAGGCCATGGCCCTGTGCAAAAGAAAATGAGCAACATTTTCTTCAAAGTCTCAGGGTCAGTGGAGTCTCTGTGCTTCAGAATGCACTCCAGAGGAGTACAGGCAATATATGATAAACAGAAGTGAGAAAAAGGCATCCCTTTACTCTCCTTCCTTTTGGTGTGACCCAGGGTGGAGAGGAAGACAGTGGAGGTGTCCCCTCTGCTGTTTTTCCCTCCATGGTTCCTGGGTCCCAGCACCTTGTTGAATGTGCTGCCCATGGTTGAAGGCATGATCCCCAGCAATGGAACCAGAGGAATTAAGAGATTGGGGTTAGTCATCCTCACCCATGTGGCTCTAGTCCTCTGCCCGTGACTTCCCTTTGACTTCCTAGACTTGTGTGACCTGCCTGTCTCCCCAAAAAGTGGATCTCGGGGGAGACTATGTGCCTGTTGCATCTGGGCAACTGTTGTACTTCCCTCCTTAATGGAGAAAGTGTGCTGATTTGAGCTCTATATCCTTGTATTATGGCCTGTGTGAAAGTGTTTACCCTAAGAAAATGGTTTCAGTTAACTTCCTAAATTAAAATCCCCCTATTAATTAAGTACCATTCTAATTGGAAGCAGAATATGTGCCTTAAAAGAATGTAGGGACCGAATGGCCATTTTCCTGCTGATGGGACCATATTGAGACTAAACTTTGGCTTTCGAGGATATTTTACTCCTAATTGTTGAAGGCAGAATTTTCCAATTTACAGAAGCAGCATAAAGCCTTATCTCTAGTAGAGGGGTCCAAAAAGGGAGAACTGGGAAGTTAGAGTGTTTCACTAAAAGACCAACAATGTGTCTTATGGACAGGATCCCTATTCCACTAGGTGTCGCTGTTGACCTTGACATGCCATGTGCTCTCCAGACCAAGGTCAGAGAGTGACCTGAAAGTGCCATGTGCTCTCCAGACCAAGGGCAGAGAGTGATGCTCACTGTGTGGGGGGACCCTCTGTTCCTAGAAAATAAAAAAGACACCTTCCCTTGAGCTATATCCCTGGTTACTACAACATTCCCTGATTTTCCCAAACAAGATTACTTCCCTGAACTGTAAAACTTCCCAAACATTGCATACACAGAGAGGATAAGAGGTATGACTCTCACGGACAGAAAAGGAGGAAATTGCAATAGAAAATCCAGAAGCCTTTGGATAACATCAGGGGGTAGCCCCAGCCAGAAATCCTGTTGCCCCAGGACTTCTTTCATCCCCACGTGATGGCTAAGTCCTCTGTGAAAGGAAGCTGGTTCAAACATGGCCAACGTGCCCAGCAACCTGTGGGTGCTGGGGGACCTTCTGTGTTCTCTCCAGTAAGCCTGTCCCCCAAGTCTTGTAAGGTTGACAGCCACTCTAATTGTTTTTAAATGACTGAAGGGGGCACAGTATTTGGCTTGATTTGGTGCTAAAATGGAGACTCAGATCCTTAAAATGAAAGGATCTAGTTGGAGTCTGCTCCTCTACTCACTATTTTGATATGTGTTGTATCTTGTTATCTCGGACGAGCCCTCATTATGAAGTGGCTACATTGTCTGGGATTTGTTGTCATGCAAGAGGAAAATTTAGGACATGGACACACATGGGAGTTTAGGAGCAGAGGTTTCATAGGCAGAATAGAAGAGAAGACAAACAGCTCTCTCTATAGAGACAGGGGTCTCTGAGAGGAAAGGACTGGTTGGTGGTGAATGTGCCAGATTTTATAGTCAGGTTTGAGGAGGCAGTGTCTGATTTAGTGTCCAAGGCTTACAGATTGGTTCAAACAGGTATGATGTTTATATAGTGCACGGGGAAGGCTGGTGGCCCCACCCTACTCTTATGCAAATGGGCTTTCAAGTTGATCTGTGCCATCTTGTCTGCTTCTTACTGGACATTTTGGCTGGCACAGAAGGGAAGATGGCACTGCCGTCTTGAATATGCCTAGTCCCTAGTTCCTGCCTGCATTCACCCATGCAAGCTCCCAGCTTGCTTATATATGTCTGTAGCTTGACTTTACAGGTTGCTCTTTGTCAGAAAATGATTTGAAATGATTTGAGGTTGCTTTTCATTAAAAACAAAAGCCTTACCAATGACTCCTATACCCTTACTATCTGCCTAAGTAATTTCTTCTTAACTCCTGTATCACAACCACTAATATCCATTAACATGATTTTATCATTTCATTGTCATTACTAGTATAACTTCACAATTCCAGGAGACTCTTGGAAAATAAATTGTAGATAAATTTATTATTCATTATAACAACTTCCAACTTCCAGAATGACTAATCAGCCCTTTAATAAAGAATCAACACAGGCAGTTTGCATCCTGATACTCTTGAACTTCTCTCTTCGAAATCTTCCTTTGGCTCTGTCTTCAAATCCTAAACTATTTTATCATGATTCCTGCCCAATACAAATCTTTTCCCCAATCCCCACTGCCCTAACTCAAACTTTAGTATCTCAATAGATAGACTTTATTCTTCCTCCTCTGATAGGAAGACTGTCAGATTCCACTGAAGCAGTAGTCTCTCTTAATGCAATAAACAATAAACTTTCCTTTGTCTTAGCAACATGCTTTTCAGATGACATTTGGGAAAGTTTTAAAGAAAAGATAACTCTGACACTTGTTAAAAGAGTGACGAAGACTATTCAAGACCATTGTAATAGGTGTCAAAGCCATTAGAATAGTGAGGAGAGATCAGAATCAACTTCAAATACAGCAAAAACAGCTGGGGACTTGCAGCCAATGAGAACAGTGAAAGGATCAGTGGGTGTAAAATTACTAAGAGGAGACATCAAGGGTAGAGGAGATTCTTGCTAAACCTACTCAATGAGATTCTTGATAAAGGCAGGCCAGGGTCACCAAGTACAAGGGTAAAGGATGAAGAATTCCATCAGACATCATCAAGAGTGATCAGATATCAAGGGTGGGGGATCCTTGCTAGACTGACTTAACAGGATTCTTGCTAAGACTGAACAATGCAGACCCTGCCAGGATGGGGATCAACATGAAGGCCTTGTTGGGAAGAGGGCTCAGTGGGACCTAACTAAAGTTTGGTCACAGAAACTGTCTTTGTCATGAGGTAGCATTCTCTAGCTACTCTCTACAGAACTATTCTGCTTTATTTTGTGTTGCGGGAAGTCAGGGACCCCGAACAGAGGGACCAGCTGGAGCCACAGCAGAGGAACATAAATTGTGAAGATTTCATGGACATTTACCAGTTCCCAAATAATACTTTAATAATTTCTTATGCCTGCCTTACTTTAATCTCTTAATCCTGTTATCTTCATAAGCTCGAATGTATGTCACCTCAGGACTACTGTGATAATTGTGTCAACTGTACAAACTGATTGTAAAACATGTGTGTTTGAACAATATGAAGTCGATGCACCTTGAAAAAGAACAGAATAACAGCGATTTTCAGGGAACAAGGGAAGACAACCATAAGGTCTGAATGCCTGTGGAGTTGGGCAAAATAGAGCCATATTTTTCTTCTTGCAGAGAGCCTATAAATGGACTAAATTCTTTTCCAAGCAAGGAATATTAATAATTAATACCCTGGAGAAGGAATGCATTCCTGGGGGGAGGTCTATAAATGGCCACTCTGGGAGTGTTTGTCTTATGCGGTTGAGATAAAGACTGAAATATGCCCTAGTCTCCTGCAGTACTCTCAGGCTAACTAGGGTGGGGAAAAACCTCGCCCTGGTAAATTTGAGGTCAGATCGGTTCTCTGCTCTTGAACACTGTTTTCTGTTAAGATGTTTATCAAGAAAATACATGCACCGCTGAATGTAGACCCTTATCAGTAATTTTGCTTTTGCTCTTTGCCTTGTGATCTTTGCCCTTTGCCTTGTGATCTTTGCCCTTTGCCTTGTGACCTTGTTGGGCCCTTCTCAGGAGTTTTTTATTTTGCCCTTGTCCTGTTTCCTCAGAAGCATGTGATCTTTGTTGTCCTTTTTGCCCTTTGAAGCATGTGATCTTTGTTCTCCTTTTTGCCCTGTGAAGCATGTGAGCTTTGTGACCTACTCCCTGTTCTTGCACCCCCTGCCCTTTTGAAATCCTTAATAAAACTTGCTGGCTTTAAGCCTCAGGTGGGCCTCATGGTCCTACCGATATGTGATGTCACCCCTGGCAGCCCAGCTGTAAAATTCCTCTCTTTGTACTCTTTCTTTTTATTTCTCACCCAGCCAACACTTATGGAAAATAGAAAGAACCTATGTTGAAATATTGGGGGTGGATTCCCCTGATACTTTCCTTTATTGTGGATAACCTATCTTAAATTATCTTATCTTTAGTTACTAAGTTACTTTTAAATTTTGTGTCTCAGCTGCCAGAATTTAATCTCTTTATTTTGTGTTTGTGTAAGATGGGGTCTCACTCTGTAACCCAGGCTGGAGTGCAGTGGTGCCATCACAGCTCACCGCAGCCTCAACCTCCCAGGGTTCAAGTGATTCTCCCATCTCAGCCTTCTGAGTACCAGGGACTGCAAGTGCACACCACCACCCCTGGCTGATTTTTGCAGATATGGGGTTTCATCATATTGCCCAGGCTGGTCTCAAATTCCCGGGCTCAAGTGATTCTCCTGACTCAGCCTCCCAAAGTGCTGAGATTATAGGCTTGAGCCACTGCCCCTGTCCTACACCCTTTAAGAGGAGAGATTATGTTGGTTTTGTTTGCTGCTGTCTTCCCAGATCCCTAGATGAAATCTCCTTACATTGTAGTCACTCAAATATTTAGTGAATGAATGTTTGAATTGTCTTGAACAGGGCTGTAAGATGTCACTACTGAAAATAAGTCTTATCCAGTTCTAAGCATTCTTGCTCACTGCTGTGTTACCTTTATTACTCCAGTTCTTGATACCATCTGCAATGGTACCTCTCACTGAAGTTTGCTAAGCAGCAACCATTTGTATTTCCTAATCACATTCTCAGCTTTTGCTCTTAAAGCAAGGTTATCATGTCAGGGTTGCTGGATCCAGGAGACTTTCCAATCTCAAGAAGATACAGGAATCAGCACCAAGTATCTTCAGTCAAACATTTCAGTTCTCATGAAAAGCCTGTGTTATCAGGATGCTTTTCCATTTCTGTTCTTTACAGTTCCCCTTGGACAGTCTTGGTCCTTTCCTACCAGCAGATCTCAATTAGGAGGCTTTCTATAGATAGATGAGATTTGGTGCAGAATTAAATCTCAAAAGAGAAGAGGTCAGATTCTCCATCTTTTTCTTCCAGGATGGTCTTTCGGCAAATTTATCCAGTGACCAGTTTTGCATACCAGGATATATTTGGAAAAGATGTGTTTAGGTCACAAAAGGTCTTCCTGCTTATCCTCCAAGGTTAAGCTTGGATGACTACTAAACTAATATTTACATAACCAAAGAGGGTTGCTCAAAGGCTGCTCTTCAAACAAAGATTTGTTCAAGGTAAATTTTTGTATTTCTCTAAGCCTAGGTGGTATACCTTGTGATATGTGACACATCTAGATTCCTCTTCAGGAATGAAAAACTAGACGGCAGTTGTTGGGAAGTTGCAGGAGACCAGCTATCAGGAGTTATCTCCCTTTGGGCTTACATCTGCTGAAGAGAGCTGAGGTCATATCCCTTCCAGGGGAATTGCCCACATTAATGACTGAACTGTGTGGAAATAGAAAGACCTGGCTGTCTTACAGTGACTTGGAATATCTCTGAATTTTCATTCCAGCTTCAGATTATCTGTAGTATTGACTAGGACTCCCACAAAAACTACATGGCAGTTCAACTTTCCCAAACAATTCTATTCTTCATTCATTCGTTCCATGGCTATTAACCCTAAGGGCACCTCGTGCATGGGAACACAACATGACCACTCAAAAGGATAATTATTTTTATTGTTGAAAAATCAACACTATTATAATGAAAAATAATCTGTGACAATTTACTTATACTTTGAAAATAAAGACACTAAAGTTTGAATAGTAGGCTAAACAATGGCTAAGTTTCTATTACAATAAAATGAAATTAAAAATGAAACTTAGAAAGACAGTTAAACAATAGAAATGACTATAGAGTGATTGAAATTAAGATTAAAATGTACCAGGGAAAAAGGAAGGTAACTTGCCTGAAATTTTGCAGACTGTGCTGACCGGTGATCCAAATAGTAATTCACATTTGCATTTGCTTTACAATTTCTAAAGAATTTTTACATACACCAACCTCTTTTGACATCTCAACAGATCTTGAGGGAGGAAGGTGGGTAAAACTATTTGCTTTGTAAGAATTAGTGAACATGCTGAAATATACTCTCTCCCCCCACAATGTAAGATAAATCTTAGATCACTCATTATAGGGGATCTGTGAGAATAAAGTAAAATGTTATTTGAAAGTATTTAGCACATTCCTCAAATGTAGCAAATGACTGATCAATGTTAGCAATCACCATTATCACCATCATCGTCCCTCCAGGTCCTTATAACACCCTTCCTGAAGGTACAAGATAGAACTTTGTATTCCATTAGTGAGTTTCATATCTTACCAATGTTGGAACTAAGACTCTAGGAAGGTTAAAAACCCTACTCAAGACAAATGGGATAGTAAGAGTCACAGGTAAGAATACAACCCTGGTGTCCTGAGTTCCTGTTCAGAAAGTTAGGACTTTCAAAATGTGCTGGAGTTATGCATTAAATCTCAGAGAATCTGGTTTCTTCCATCTGCTAGCTACCAAAATCTGAGAAACTATGTGAAATAAAATGATTTTAGTGTAAATGTAATAGATTCGTGCTCATGGCAAGTCAATACATGGTAACAAGTTGCAGAAGAGAAAGAAATTTAATAATAGGGCTGTTAAATGAGGAGACAGGAGGAAACCTCAAATCAGTCTCCTTGGGGAGCTTGGAGTTAGGGTTCTTAAGGTTTTGGAATGGACTAAAGTGTGGAGATTGTTGATTTCTCAAGAGGCTATACTGAAGTCATGAGACAGGGAGACAGAGAAACAGAATTCTCATGCTGATTTGGTTTCTCTATAGGGGTCTTCAAATTGGTTGGTGTCAGCTATTCTGCTGGAAGTCAGGATCTGCTTAAGCAACTCTTAAACCAAAGCCTTATGATCCTAACATGAGAAATCCTATCTGTAGAAATAATGGAGATGCAAATGATCAGTAAGCAGTGTTAGGTGACTTTTGGTTACAAGGAAGTGGGTCAAAGGACTGCTTAATTATAATTATATTCCTGTCCAGAATTCTTATTAACCTTGTGAGGATGGCTTCATTAGTTAGAATGTAAGACAAAATCTACAAGAAAATTTTGCTCCCTGGATATTCAATCCAACCTAACCCATAACAGGATTAAAAGTAAACACCAGGCATTATACCTTCAACAGGGATGTGATGGACTTAGATTATGAAGTTGTGTGATTGGTTAGGTCTATGATTGAATCATAAATAAGGTTATCAATGTGAGTTAATGTGACTTATTGACTCAACACCCTCAGACACCTCCCTGTCCACACTCATGTGTAAACCCTCTCCATCTCCCCCTTGCTCTCCCTCCTCTGTTCTTATGAAAGAAAAATGACGTATTGCATTTGTTTCCTTAATGCTCTGGAGATTCTGCTCAGTGGATTACTTTTGTTTACTTATCTATTTTTTTTAAATGGAGGTTAATTGAGGAGATTTACACAGGCTTGTGGGGTGCTTTGGGTACTGGCAAGCTATTAGCTTCTAAGATCCTTTAGTCCTGACACTGAGTCACTCTGCTTTAACACCACAAAATCTGAAGTGAAGTGAAGTGTTTGCAAAGAGTCTCTCTTGTGTTACTCAAAATATGTATCTTCTCCCTTAACACTGCCTAAGCAAACTCAAACTTGCCAATTAGCAGGTTCTTGCTGCTGAATTCACCCTTGCATTTCCTAAGTTGTTATTTTTAACTGAGGAGATAAATCTTCCATGTCTCCATTTCTAAGTAGAGAATACTAAGGGCAAAGGTGAAGAGCTACTAAGATGTTTTCTAACTTTATATCTGTTACAAAACAAAAGTAACAACATAGTTCATAATGAGTAAGAAACTTTTTATTAAAAAAAAAGAAAAAAAAAAGCAACAACAAGTCTCCCTGAACCCAATTGCCTGAAAAAATGGAGATGTTTTGCTAGAGTTTCTACTGTGGTCTTGCTCAGTGGTTGAAAAGAATGCTGAACCTAATACAACTGTGGTACACATGGAACCTGCATTTCTCTTCTTGTTTTGTAATAATAGATGGCCAGATTAAGTAGGATAAAAGAAAAGATATAGAAAGTTCTTAGGCAGGTATAGTATGCTTCTAAGCAAGAACTGCTGAATATTAGAACCTAAAATATGGAAGATAGTACTTGGAAATTATTATGATACCTTCATTTCCTTTCTTCTCATTTAGCGTTTCTGAAATATTAGAGACAGCAGATAGGGGAGTTGTACTTATTCTTGATGAAATGGTCTTTGCAAGGTCTCTCTGCATTGATGGTGAAGAAGAGGAATTGAAACCAGAGGGGATTCACAAGGTGAATCTGTGTGATGCTCTTCAGCATTTCTGAATAATCTACTTTTTTATTGATGAAACCAACTTTTTCATTTATGTTAATCCCCACTCCCACCTCCAATCCTGAGACCCTGAGATGTCTCTTGGTAATCCTCTCATAGGCAAGTCTTAAATTTTAAAGTTTCTCACAAAAACAACAATAGTAACAATAAAGGTCAAATAGGTATGTTCGCATTTTATAGAAAAATTAAGTATTTATTCCCGAGGCCAATAATTTTATAGTATTTAGTCCTAAAATCAATTTTGGAGACAGATTGTAAGAACTGCTAAGGCAAATTGCTAAAATGGAACTCTTCCATAAGTGTCTGTATCGAACTGGCCACAGGAAAGGCGAGTCTGTAAGCACAATTTTTCTTCCTCTCACATCTCTGCTCAGAATTAGAATTGCTTCTTTGTCATACTAACAAGGAAGATTTTGAGACTTCTGTTCAAAACAGACCTCATGGCTGACATAAACTCAGGATGTATCAAAAGCAAGGACAGGAAAGCATAGAGGTTTTTTATGTGTTTTTTACTTGACTTTGTTTTGTTTGCAGTTTTTCAAAAAAAAATCCCATTTTATTATGAAAATTTTTAAGTAGAAGAGAAATTAAAAAGACAGTAGGGCGAATACACACATACTTTCTACTTAGGTTTTAAAATTAATTTTTTGTTCTAATTGTTTTATTTAATACTACCCACCAGTCCATTCTTCTAATTATCCATCAATCCATCTAATTTCTTTGATGCATTTCATACTATAGAATCAAATTATAGAATTGTGGCTGGAGTTTGTTCCTTCCAGTGGGTTCGTGGTCTTGCTGACTTCAAGAATGAAGCTGCGGACCTTCGTAGTGAGTGTTACAGCTCTTAGAGGTGGTTTGTCCGGAGTTTGTTCTTTCAGATGTGTCCAGAGTTTCTTCCTTCTGGTGGGTTCCTGGTCTTGCTGACTTCAAGAATGAAGCCACCGGCCAGGTGCAGTGGCTCATGCCTGTAATCCCAAGACTTTGGGAGGTTGAGGCGGGTGGATCACGAGGTCAGGAGATCGAGACCATCCTGTCTAACATGGTGAAACCCCGTCTCTACTAAAAAATACAAAAAAGTAGCCGGGTATGGTGGCAGGAGCCTGTAGTCCCAGCTACGCAGGAGGCTGAGGCAGGAGAATGGCATGAACCTGGGAGGCGGAGCTTTCAGTGAGCCGAGATCACGCCACTGCACTCCAGCCTAGGTGACAGAGGGAGACTCCGTCTCAAAAAAAAAAAAAAAAAAAGGAATGAAGCCACAGACTTTTGCGTGAGTGTTACAGCTCTCAAAGATGGCATGGACCCAAAGAGTGAGCAGCAGCAAGATTTATTGTGAAGAGCAAAAGCACAAAGCTTCCACAGTGTAGAAGGGGACCCAAGTAGGTTGCCCCTGCTGGCTGCGTGGTCAGCTTTTATTCCTTTACTTGTCCCCACCTATGTCCTGCTGATTGGTCCATTTTACAGAGTGCTGATTGGTCCATTTTACAAACCTCTAGCTAGCTACGGAGCACTGATTGGTGCATTTTACAATCTTCTTGTAAAACAGAAAAATTCTCCAAGTCCCCACTGGACACAGGAAGTCCAGCTGGTTTCACCTCTCAGAATCAACGACTTTTTACCACAAACCACTTCAGCACACATTATCAGTTTGCTTGTTTTGTTAACTTACAATTTTGTTTGCAAGAAAGCTTTATAAAGAATCCAGCATGTAAGATCCACAAAAGGTGTCTCAATTTCAGACTTTTATAATTACCCATTTATTACCTCCAATATATTTAATATTATAATTTATAAAAAATGTTATTCATATGAATTAAATATTTAAATATTACAATCACTTAATTTTATAACATTAAATATTATAATTCAATATTTTTATAATAATATATAGTTTCAAATTAGACCACACCATTTCATAAAACCAAACTATGACACCATACATCATATTGGAAAAGCTTGAACTTTTTATTTTAAAGCAAGCATTATATAATAGAATTAAATTAATAACTAAAGTTTCTTGCTCCTGCTACCATTACTAGCCCTACTGATTTCGGCTGTTTCTGTTTTCACTTCTATAGTTGATGGTCACCTTAACTCAAAATAACTTAAATAACAATAATAACTTCATTCCTGGATGCACCAACTTTAGACCACACAGCTCTATTGTAACAGATAGGAATTCTTACCTATTTTTTCTTTTTGCTTTGCCCTATTTTAAAAAATATGTCCAACAGCTAGGTAAGGTGGTACATGCCTGTAGTCTCAGCTTCTCAGGATGCTGAGGCAGGAGGATTCCTTAAGCCCAGGAGTTCAAGACTAGCCTAGGCAACAGTGAGACCAAGACCCTGTCTCAGAAAAAAAAAAAAGAAAGGTTTAGTTTTAGTGTTTAATTTTACTTATAGTTATGTGTACAAATATAAATGATATTCCTGAACTCCTGTTTCTTGTTCTACCAACTTTAGGAAGTGCTTCTTAGCATCTCAGTATCATAGGAGAAAGACAGTGGTCTTAAAACCACCCTTTACCTCTTGTCACTTTTCTGCAATAGCAACAGACTCAAGAAGATTAAATAGATTTGGATATTTTGCAGACTTTTTCTTGCTTCCAGTGTCTGGTTTCTACTTGCTGTTGGTGCCCTCTCCAATCTCAGAGGCATGGTTGGGGCTGCATGCTCCAGGAACTGGCAAGAGTAGGCAAGGGGGAGCCCTGCCCCTTCGGAATTGGTTGGGCAGGAGCTCCCTGGTTGCAGCTGCAGGCACCCATCCTGGGTGGGGACCCAGACATCTCTGTGCTCTCGGGGCCCAGGAAGTTTCCCTTGCTCTCCACAGGCTCAGAAGTGCCTGCTCCCACTGCCTGGCCTTTTCCTGCCCCCAGGACCTGCTCTGATTATGGAGCAAGTTTGGGGCTGTGCCTGGGTACTGTCGTAGTGGGCATGCTCAGGGCAGTGGTGACACACCAGCTTCCTGCCACCTCTGGACTTTGACCCCTAGGAGCATGGGAGAGAAGCTGAGGGGGTGTAGCCTGCAGGCTCCCCTTGTCACAAGCAGCCTGAGTTCCATGAAGCTGTGGGAGGCAGACTGGCTCCTGGGTGGGAGGGGGCTGCTGTGGTGAAGCCCCGCCTTCAGGCCAGGGAGGGCCTGAAGCCTGGGGGCTGGGCTTCCAGTCCTGCCTACCAGAGGAGGAACTCACGGTGCTTTTTCCTTGGCCCACTCATGGTTGCTCATGGACTAATCAGCATGTACTTCTCTCTGAAGGGAAGAAAATCTCTGGACTCAGCCAGGGAGAAGCAGACTTCTCCAGGGCTTCCTTTCTGCTGAAAGCTGCAGACAGTTGGGTTGACTAGCTGCAGAGAGGAGCTACCCTCTCTTCTGAGAGCTAAACACTCCTCAGGTTGACCTGCCTGGAGGGGAGGCCCCCACTCCAGGGTCTCCTCTCTGCTGAGAGCTGAACACTCAACGGGACAACCTGCCTATGGAGAGGAGCTACCCACTACCCACTGCGGGCCTCCTCTGAGCTGTCATAACTCTCAATAAAGCTCCTTTTTGTCTTGCTCACTCTCCACTTGTCTGCATACCTCATTCTTCCTGAACGAAGGATAAGAACTCAGACAAAGGCACTATTGGCCACAGAGGTTTCTGGCCAGAAAAGCAACACCCCAAAGATCTCGTAACAATACTATCCACTATATTACTTTCCATGTCAAATGTATACACTAGAGTATAATTTTTCCAAATTTATAAAATAATTTATTGATACATATATATGAGATAGATACATGCATTAATATAATTTATATGTACATTCAGAACTTGTTTTAAGTATGAAAAACAGCATAATGTGGTAGGAAAACAAGCAGCAGTCAGATGTCTTGTAAGGTTGCTGATTAGCTAAAGAAAGAATAATACCATAGACTCTTGGTTGGAATGGACCCCTGTTACAAAAGACAGATTAACAAGAAAAAAAATCCTAAAAGAAGTCAATTAACACATATATTTCATATGTACATGGGGGAGACCTAGGGAACGAGAAGTTCTCAAAGAGGTGACTTTGAATTTCAACTTATTTATAGAACATCTTCAACAAAGAGCAGTAAATGTTTAGAGAAATGACAAGAAAAAAGAAAAGGGACTTTGAGTCTTTAAGGGTGGAACTTGGGGGAAGGCAAGTAACTGGTGGATAAAAGCTGGTTAGTAAATCTGGTTAATGTAGCTTCCTCTGGTACAATCTCCACGTGACAGGGGTCTAAAGTTGTTAACCTTTATTCTCCCTGGTAGAGGGGAGGCAGGAATTTTTTTTTTTTTGAAAATAAATTTATGTCCTGATTTTAAGTAGATGGCAGACAGAGAGCTTCTAGCATCTCCATCTTCTTAATTGTTTTCAGCTCAAGAACATTTTGGGGTGGCATATTATGGTCTCCCATAGTTGTGCATTTATAAGATGCAATTTTATATTCATGCAATTTAGCTCCCCAATTTGAGATGGACGTTGCATTAAATTCATATATAAGGTTCTTTTGATATATAAGTCAAAAGAATTATTAAATGAAAAAAACACCATAGTGTAATTAATAATTAATAAAGTATTATTCATTATCTACTATATTAATGACCTTTAGCTAGGAATATCTGGGAATGCAAATATATGTATACACATATATAAGAATCCATGCCCTGAAGAAATTATTAATACTATTTATTGGATATGTAGAAAATGAAAACAGAGTACAAAGATACAGTTAGTAATGAGATTTTTTTTTCTTTTCTTTCTCTTTCTTGTTTTCTTTCTTCCTTTCTTCTGTGGAAATAAATGAAGATCAACCAAATGAGAGCAAACAAAGGCTATGTATTCTGAGCTTGCTGTAGCTAAGGAAGTCAGTCACTATCACTTGCATTTTGGCAGATACTCAAAGGCAGGCAGAGGAATGGGGAAGCTTCATAGTGGAAAGGAGGGAAGGCTTCAGGTGTGCCCAAATTGGAGGCTGTTGGCATGGGAAGCCTGTGAGTGGGCTGACTAGATAAAAGGCATCCTATGGGATTAGTTAGGGGGGCATATTTGGCTTTTCCTGGTTGATCCTAAATTTGATGTATGGATAAAAATTGAAGGAGGGGTCAGCTATTAATCAAGCCCAGGCCATTTTGGGTCTGTTGTTCTGAAAGTTATTGTTTAGCTTCCTGGATCGTTATTAGAGATAGCAGTTTGGATTCCTACAAGTCTGACCTGTAGCAGGCTGGCTTCTTGGGCTGGTTGTTGTAGGTATGGGGGTGAGTTTCTTAGCAGATTTCTGACTTCTGTAGGTTGTGGGTGAAAATTCTATTTTCATATATTGTCTGGCCATTGTCTATCTATTTGGCCTCTCACTTCCTTTCTTTCTCCTGCATGCTTACTAGCTTTTTCTTTCCTTCATTCCTTTTTTCTTTCTCTCTTTCTTTCTTTCTCTCTCCCTTTCTTTCCTCCCTCCCTCCTTTCTTTCTCTTTCTTTCTTCTTTCTTTCTTTTTATTTTTCTTTCTTTCTTTCTCTTTTCTTTCTCTCTCTCTCTCAGCCTTTTTTCTTCTTTTCTTCCCTCCATCCTCTTTCTTTGCTCCCACTCTCCCTGTCTCTCTTCCTTCCTCCCTCCCTTCTTTTCTCCCTCCCTTCTTTCCTTCCTTCCTTCCTTCCTTCTTTCCTTTCTTCCTTCCTGTTTTTGTTTGTTTTAGCGTTTTGCCTCTGAGAAGGGAAGGAAAAGGCAAAAGAAGAGAGTGAAGTGAAGAGAATGAGAAGAGAAGAATGTTGCGATGGGGTGAGTCTGGGACTTGCGTGCTATCAAAATACCCTGAAGGGAGGTAAATGCAGGACATTTGATAGTAAATGTTGAGAAAGAGGAGGTTTAATGTCTACAATGAAGCTGTACACATGCTGCATTGTAAATCCCATACATGTTCCCCTCTCCCCTTCTCCCTCATGCTAAAGTTTCCAACTACCACACCCAGATGACTGAAGTAAAATGCACATCTGTGAACACTCTGTGTATTTGTATATGTGTTTGTATCTGTGTATATGTTTGTGTGTTTTGTTTTGTCAAAAATGAGCAAGTAGTTAACAAGAGCACACTCAGATGTCTCAGTATTTTAGGTAGATTAATCTTGAGTTAACATTCTCCTTCATGCCTGACACATACAAACCAAGTTCATTGTTGACCAAAGAGAAATATAAAGGGAAAGACAAGATTGTTTGTTATGAAAACTTCAGCATTTCCCACTGTAGCTAAAATGAGTAAGCAGGTAACTGTAGCAGATGACCTCGGCTTCACCTCCCTCATTCTCATTTCCAGTGAGTCGTCATTTTCAGAAGTGCCCCTTTGAGTGATGAAAGCACTTTCTGTGAACATGTGAATTTGCCCTTTAATGCAGCTATGACCAAGCAGTTACAGATCACGCTCTCTTGGCTGTAATTTGCTCTGTTTTATAGTTCTCATTCCTGTGTGGCTCCCCCTACTCAACATTATTTCCCTGCCCCTAGCTTGAGAGATCAATTTCAGATTTACTGTAAAAGGCAACAATACTTTTTATAAAAAACAAAACAAAACAGTGAAGGCCTAGAAAGTTTCATCAAGTCTCCCCACAAATTTAGTTACAACTTTTGGAAAGGAAAAAGCAGAAAAAAATTACTAAAACCCAATTGGAGGCATGTGATCCACAGATCATAGGCAGGAGACACTGTCCCTGGCCCTATCTCATGCCTGCAATCCCAGCACTTTGGGAGGCCAAGGTGGGAGGATCACTTGAGCCCAGGAGTTCAAAACCAACCTGGACAACATAGAGGGTCCCTATTTCTACAAAAGTTTTAAAATTAGATGGGCATGATGGTGTGTGCCTGTGGTCCCAGCTATTCAGGAAGATGAAGTGGGAGGATTGCTTAAGCCTAGGAGTTAGAGGCTTCAGTGAACCATGATTGCACCACTGCACTCCAGCCTGGGTGACAGAGAGAGACTTTTTCTCAAAATAAAATAAAGTAAAATAAAATAAACAAAACAAAGCACAGATGGTCAATTTCGATCTTATCTAAATGACTTTTCTCTTTTCACTGCAAGGCAGAAAGGTGATGATTCCTCCAATATTTTGGAGTTGTATATTGATCAGTGTTTGATTTCTAAATTACACACCACTCTTCTAAAATTGGTGCCTGTTTCACTTATGTGAATTTAAACTCACTTATTAGGAGATTTTATTGGAGAAGAGCACAGTCATTCCTTCCTATTCATGGGTCTGCATCCATGGATTCAATCAACAGTGGATTGAAAAAGAAAAAAAAGTAGTTGCATTTGGACTTAATATGTACAGACATTGTTTCTTATCATTACCCCTAAACAATACAGTGCAACATCTGTTTAGCTAGCATTTACATTGTATTAGGTATTATAAGTAATCTAGAGATGATTTAAAGTATATGAGAGGAAGTGCATAAGTTATATGTAAATATTACATTATTTTATATCAGGGACTTGAACATTCATGGATTTTGGTATCCAAGGGGAGCCCTAGAACCAATCCTTTACAAATGCTGAGAGACAACAGTATACCAATATATAGTCAGGTAAGAGCACTGGGGTCACACAATACGGTTTTAAATCCTTGCTCTACCACTTACTAACCGTGTGATCCTGAAAAAGTTATTTAATTTATCTGCACCACAGTTTCCTTCATCAGTGAAATGGAATAGCAACTGTGCCTAGCTCATAATTTTCCTATAGAGTTACATGAAATTATCTGTAGAAAGTTCTTAGCCCAATGCCTTTCTAGCTTACAGCAAATTATCAATTAATATTTAAAGTAATAATGGAAGCCAACTGGGGGATGGGTAATCACTCCTTCAAGGAATGTAGTGTTCAAGAAGCAGGTGCCACGAGAGACAGTCTCATTCGATAGGTATTGTGTTTATTTTGAATTTTCTGATATTGATATTTTTAAAAGTATTCATTTCTTAATTAATTACTCTTGCCAGAATTTAATAAACATATTACATTTTAAACAATACCCATGCCTAGGGTATTATGGATATCATCTATATTTTCTGTGTTTTCCCCTGGGGTTCATTATGATATTAACTATTATTTTATTTCATTTTGTGACTCTGATACAGTCTTTAAGCTAAAGATTATTATGAAGAGTGAATGATGATTAAAAATATTCATTAAAATCATGTTTATCTTCCTCTGGTCATATATTATCATATGTCTCCTTTGGTAGAGTGCTCCCTAATTTATTAAAATCATTATTGTGAGTGTAGATTGTCCTATTACAGAACCACTCTTGGTCAATATTATTCAGTTATTCAGTAAAGTGTTTCAAAAGCCCTGGAAACTCAAACAATAAATAATTAAATGTTACAATAAAATGATTAGACTACGAGCTTTTCTGTTAGCAACTTCATACCAGCAGGGTAAATATCTGTCCTGTTCATTTTCTTTTTTTAGTAGAGACAGGGTTTCATCATGTTGGCCAGGCTAGTCTTGAACTCCTGGGCTCAAGTGATCTGCCCCCCTTGACCTCCCAAAGTGCTGGGATTACAAGCATGAGCCACCGCACCCGGCCTTGCCCTGTTCATTTTCATATTCTCACAAACACTGTGACAAATTGTAGATGTGTGATAAATATGTATTAAAGTGAGTTCAAATAGATTATCTCAATTCCCTTTTTAATAGTATGGTTATTATTGAATACCAAATATTTGAGTAAAAGGAAGTTATTTTCATTAGACCAAATAATATTTCTTGCCCGCTGTAGAGTATTATGAGAATTTTGAATTGTAAAGTAGGTGGTTTGGGAGATGGGAGGTTATTCTAAAATAATGGATTTAACATAAAAAGCCTAGGACTCTCATAAAAAAAAGTTAAAGAATTCAATTTTTTTCTTAATTAGAAAAAATTAAGAGATTAAAAGTTCAGTAATAGATTTTGTCTGATTAAAATACAATAAACATGAAAAATAAAGAAAATAGATAGATACTGTATCTTAGTTTATTGCTTACATTTTGAACATGCCATGCACTTTAAATTTTCCTGTCCATCCATACTTCCATATGTCTATTCAACCAGAAACATTTATTGAGTTCTTATAAAGGGCAAGTACTAAATATACTCTCCCCAGGTCTCATGGAACATTCAGTCCTATGAGATAGGAATGGATCAAATTAAGTAATGATACTGGGTATATGTGGAAATGAGATTGGGGCTTGGAAGAAAAGGAATATGCTGGGGGAAGAAAGGAATATGCTGGGGGAAGAAAAGTTCATCTCAGGAAGTGACATGAGTAGAGATCAGGTTGATTATGAGTTTATTCAACATCAAAGAGAGGACGAATATATAGACACAGGGAACTGCATCTGTCAAGATCCTGTTACAGAAGGAAACATGGCACATTTGGGGAACTGCAGTAGAGTGAATGACAGGATTCCAGAGAGTGAGGCAAAGAAGATGTCAAGTGGGGCTTCCAAGGCAGGCAGCAGCTTTGACCAAACAATCCCTTGAGTACTGATATGGTTTTGCTGTGTCCCCACCCAAATCTCATCTTGAATTCCCACATGTTGTGGGAGGGACCCGGTGGGAGGTAATTGAATCATGGGGGCAGATCTTTCTCATGTTGTTCTTGTGATAGTAAATAACTCTCAAGACATCCGATGGTTTTAAAAACAAGAGTTTTTCTGCACAAGCTCTCTTTTTGCCTGCGGCCATCCATGTAAGATGTGACTTGCTCCTCCTTGCCTTCAGCCATGATTGTGAGGCTTCCCCAGCCACGTGGAACTATAAGTCCAATTAAACCTCTTTCTTTTGTAAATTGCCCAGTCTCAGGTATGTCTTTATCAGCAGCACGAAAATGAACTAATACAAGTAGTTTCTGTTTTCTTATCTTTAAAGGAATAGAGAACACTAAAGAGTTTTAGATAGGGGTAAGGTAGGGAGGACACAATCATATTTGTATTTTGAAATAATCAATGTACCATCATTTTGGAGAATGAATTATAGTAGATTGGGGGAGACCTCATAATGAACTACTACAGGTCTTCAAGTAGGACAGGTTGGCAGCTTGGGCTAGGTTAGCAACCATGAAGATGGAAAGAAGGGATGAAATTTGACAGATACTCACAGTAAAAAGGATTTGATGGGCCTCAGGAATGAATGAGAAATGTAGGCTGAGGAAGAGAGTTTCTGGTTTATATAACTGGGTGAATAATGATGCTATTCTACTAGATAAAAGGCACTGGAAGAGAACTGGGTTGTTATCTCCTGTACATGGATAGAGAATCATACAATTGGTTTTGGTTTTGTTGTATTTGAAGATATTTGAGGAAGTAGATAGAAGTATTGGTGGACAGTTATACACATAGATCTGGAACTCAAGAAGAGAGGCCTGTGCTGAATCATTGGCATGTCAATAATGCTAAAAGTATGGATTGGAATAAAATCCCTAACCAATATTGTGGAAGGAAAGGAGGGTGAGAATCTGAACTTTAAGAAAAGCAAATATTTAATGCCTGTTTAGAGAAGGAATTTTCCAAGAAGCATAGAGAGATTGACCAGGGAGGCAGGAAGAAAACTAGGATGAAAGAGTTCCAGAGGCCAATAGAAGAACATATCAAGAAGAAGAAAGGGGTTAACTCTGTCAAATGCTGCTTAGAGGTCAATCAACATGATTTCATTGAATACTCTAATAATAGCCTTTTCCTTGCAGTGATCAGGAAAGACACTAGATTTTTCCCTGAGTAAAAGATTAAGGATGGAGACATTGAGATTAAAAGTTTGGCTTTGACGGAGAGGAAATGGAGGATGAGGCTTGAGTGTTATTGGGATTCAGGGAGAGTTTTTATGAATATAAGGGATACGTCAACATGTTTAAATATCAGAGGGAAGATTTGACTTAAGGAAGCAATGAAATATCCAGAAGATAAAAAAATATTAATATTCAGAGTTTCAGGGGTTTTAAGAAGTGGTGAGCAGGTGGGATCCAATGAACAGGTAAATGAAATGTCTAGCCTTAGGCAAGTAAATAAATAATATCTCTTATCAGAAAAAAAAGATGGAATAGTGCAGAAACAGATAGTGCAATATTTGTTATTGTGAAGGATAAAGACTTTTGTCTGGTTGTTTCTATTGCTCTGATAAAATAGAAAACAATTATCAACTAACAGCATGAGAGAAGAGGGGTGGCTTGGAATTCTGAGGACAGTGAAGAAAGTGTGAAATAGTTGTTGTGAAAGTGGGAGAATGGGTTAAGTTGAGACATATGGGGAGAACATTTGAAGTTGATTATTATGTCTTCATGGAAGCAGTTTGCCTTTCTGTACCAAGTAGTACTTGGCTATAGGGAGTAGTTGTGGAGAAAGAAGACAACAGGGGTCTTTCAGGGTTGGTGTTTGGCTGAAAAAAGTGATGAACAGCAGTGAGCAAAGGATCTTGCCAAACGGACCCTAGGACCTCAGCTGGATGATGGGGAAAGTGAAAAAGTAGAAACTGGAGGTCTAGGAGAAGATAAAGGGTTTAATGTACAAGAAAACTTGATGATCTGAAAAACACTAGGAAGAACTGAAAAAATAGCTAGAAGGAGGGAAAGATGTAGTTATAGTTTAATACTTTTGAATTTGAAATTTTTGACAAGGAACAATTTCAGGAAATCACCAGGTCCTGGCTGTATCTATGGGAGCAGATAGCAAAACTGGAGTGAAAGAAAATGTCATTGAAGATGAGATCACCAAAGACTGATAAAGCCAGGATATGCAATGATACTGAAGCCACTCTGGATGACTTCACAGCTTGGAGTAGTGAGGAGGATTGTGATCAAGTAATAAAATCTTCAATAAATAGGCTTGAGTGACTGGTAGGTTGGTGTACCCAGCTGGAAGATAGAGCAGAATAATCCAATAGCACAGACCCCAAACTACCAGAGCTTTCAACATGGGAGAAAGACATGCATACTGATCTGTAGTAAGGGTGACAAATATTCCAATAATGACTGAAAGCACAGTGGGTATTACAGTGGAATGGAGGGAGCTAACTCTACTTGGGAGGTGAGAACTCTAAAGAGGACCTCCAAAATGACATGAAATTTTAGCTGTTACTACTAATATGAATCATTGCTGTTAACATATTAATTATGATTCAAATGCCAATTTCTATAACAAGAAGTGTGTTTCTTATTATGTTTAAATCTAATTCCTGTAATGAAAACACTTAATTATCTCCAAACATGTGTCCTCCTTTTGGCCCTGGAATTTTTCTTTTTCTTTCTTTTTCTGAGACAAGGTCTCATCACACTGTCACCCAGCCTGGAGTGCAGTGGTGTGAACACATTTCACTGTAGCCTTGACCTCCCAGGCTCAAGAGATTCACCTCATCCTCTCATGTAGCTAGGACTATAGGCGTGCACTACCACACCCAGTTTTTTAATGTTTATTTTTTGTAGAAATAGGATTTCACTATGTTGCTCAGGATGGTCTCAAACTTCTGGGCTCAAGTGAGCCTTCTGCCGTGGCCTCTCAAAATGCTGAGATTACAGGCATGAGCCACTGCACCCAGCCTGGACTGTGTCTTAAATGAACCACATCCTTAACCATATTGCACCACTTCCAATAGTTTCAAAGCCTTAGGATTTGGATGTTCAGTGCATTATTTCCAACACCATGAAGTAAGATAGCAAAGCTCCCAGAAGGGCTGGGCATGGTGGCTCACACCGTTAATCCCAGCATTTTGGGAGGGTGAGGCGGGTGGATCACTTGAGGTCATGAGTTTGAGACCAGCTTGGCCAACATGGTGAAACCTTGTCTGTACTAAAAATACAAAAAATTAGCCAGATGTGGTGGCAGGCACCTGTAATCCCAGCTACTCAGGTGGGAGGCTGAGGGATGAGAATCGCTTGAACCCAGGAGGCAGAGGTTGCTGTGAGCTGAGATCACGCTACTGCACTCCAGCCTGGCGATAGAGCGAGACTCCCTCTGTCTCAAAAAACAAATAAACAAAAAACAAATAAAAACAAGCAAGCAAACAAACAAAAAACAAAGGTCCCAGAATATTCAGTGTCTATTAGGGGGATTGCTTAGGAAACAGCTGGGGGCATTGTTCTAGGCATGCCTGTCAGAGGGAAAACTGTGTCTTCATCATTATCTAACCCTCACATGAAAGTTCTTTTCAATACCTTGTCTTCATTGGATGCACATAGTTAATGAGGAAATGCTTTGCTTGCTGCATTCTTCCTGCCATCATTACCATTTCTGGAAAGTAATTTATTTAGTAGCTTGTCGTTTCTGAGTATTATAGTCTTCTTTACTCACTCTTAATGTGTAAAGTGCTTTAAAAATCTTGCAACCATCAAAGTAAAAGATGCAGCTCAGTGCCTCACTCCCTGACATTGCCACAGGGCTCAATAATCTATAGATCATGTCATAATTTCATTTAGCAGCACAATAAAAGTCAAATTAGTTTCCATGAGACAGTTATGTATGATAATCTGGATTACTGTGGCCTCCTACTGACTGTATTAGCATTGTAATGTTATTTCCGCTTCTGGGATTCTGGTGGAATTTTTTCTTCAGTTTATATTTATTGAATCATTATGAAAACTGAGTTCTCAATGTCTTGAAGAAAGAGATTTATAAAAAAAAAATAATGTGCAGTGATAATGATCTTAACTTCCAATGCATCACTTTTTTTCCTTTAAAGTAGCTACTTTAACTGCTGGGTTTTCAGTGTACTTGAAAATGTGGCATTATGAGTTTGAAGCTGAAAACTAATGGCTAAAGCCTGTGTTTCTATCCCTTATGGCTAGCCTTTGCCAGAGTCTTTCTCATCTCTTACAATGGTATTCTCCAGGTATATGGCAATGGAGAGTCCACTATTCTGTCTGCATTTCAGAGTACTTGGCCATGATTCCCAATCTTCTATGTAAGTTCCTCCCATACTTCATTTCTGGGTTTTGGCACCAAAAAGAAAGAACATAGGGGTGTGTGTGTGTGTGTGTGTGTGTGTGCGTGTGCATGTGATGCATATATACAATAGTTTCATGGTCAGGTATAGCCCGATGTATCCTACATGACAAATAAGAAATAGGTCACTTTTAATAGGATTAATCTGCTGTGTCTTGATGTTTCTGAAACATTAAGTTCATGCATCTTCTTAAGACCTTTGGTAATATATAGTTAGCTGTGTAGCTATCTTTCAAACTGACCTTTCTTTTAAATATTTACAGGACTTATCAGGATGCAGTTATTGCTGGAGAGGGTGACAATTAGGAGAGCATTCCATCTTAGGAACAAAAAAGTCGATCCTATGGAGTTTCAGTATCAGACTTATAAAACTCATAAATATAGACTCATATTCAGCCCACATTTAGTTAGTTTGTAACTTGTGAACATCAGGCCATTCTCTCTGCTTCTGCTCTTACCTAGGAGCTCCTGCTGGGTGGATTGCTTATCTCCATGCTTCGGTACGTCCTTAAAGTGTTTTTTCACCCTTCTTACTTGCAGCTGATTCACTTCAGTTCACCAGACAACATCGTCTCCATATCCTGTTATCTTAGAGCTGCCATGTGTGTCCAACTCAGCAAAGTTATGCACCATAGAACATCATTCAGGCTTGGGAGACAGGGCTCAGTAGCAGGAACCCACTGACTTTTTGGACATTTTTCATTAGGCACAGAGGAAACTAAAGCAGTAAAATACACACTGTGTTTGCTACTCAAGAGATGTTTATGTTAGAAATGGAAGGACATAGAAAGTGGTAAAGGAGGGAAGAGAAGAAGGAAACCATGAAGGAAGGAAGAAAAGAGAGAAGAGAATTAAAGAGGGAAAGAGGAAAGGGAAAGGAGGGAAAACCAGAACAAATTTACAGCAAGAAACCTGACTTTATTCTTCATTTAAGATTTTACCTTCTTGAGAACTTAACCTCCCAGAAAGAAAACTCAACACAAAAAACAAAGCAACACAAGGCAGTGCTTCGCATGATTCTGGAAAGTGTTTCCTTACTCACAATGTACATAGATGACAAAATTGATAAGAAAATATGATTGAAATCACATCATGAAATTAGTTATATTCAGTTTACTTAAAATTAAACACATAAAAAGAACATAAATACAAACTATATATAATGAGCAGCATTAATGTGAAATCTTGCTTTTTATTTTATTTTATTATTATTTTTTGAGACAGAGTCTTGCTCTGTCACCTAGGCTGGAATGCAGTGGCATGATCTCAGCTCACTGCAACCTCTGCCTCTGGGGTTCAAGTGATTCTTCTGCCTTGGCCTCCTGAATAGCTGAGATTACAGGCATGCACGACCGTACCCAGCTAATTTTTGTATTTTTGGTAGAGATGGGGTTTCATCATGTTGGCTAGGCTTGTCTCAAACTCTTGACCTCAAGTGATCTGCCCCCCCTCGGCCTCCCAAAGTGTTGGGATTACAGGAGTGAACCACCACGCCTGGCCTGAAATCTTGCTTATTAATGACTGATGAAATTTATAGTCGGGGCATTTGTAATGAATTATCTTTGTTTTAGTCCATTCCAGACCTTATTCTGGTTCGGTTTCATTTGTCAATTATCTGTGCTGTCTTTATTTTTGCTAAAATGCACCATTTCCATGGTTGTGGCTTATAAAATAAATGCAGAGTATTCTCAATCTGCAATTGAAAAAAATCAGAATTTCAGGATAGCTATGCTTCATCAATTGTAAACTCATAGCCCTACTTATACCTCTTCTGATTTCTTATTCTGTGCCAGAAGCTTTGTTTCTTTCAATGCCCTCACTACAAAATGACTGTTGCAGATGCTCGTTATCATTAAATGACAACTCTCTCTCTGCTTTGCTCTGTGATGTGATGGTTGAAGACATTATACAAACTTCCTTGTCTTTTTACAGGAGGAAAATAATTTTCAACTTGAGTATTAACTGAAAAAAAAAAAACACCATTAAGCAGAAGTCAATGACTTGATGCAACTTTCCCTCCTAAATTGCTAAATTGCAAATGAATTCTTCTCCTTCCCTTTTACACATTTCCTCTCCACCTTCCAGTAAGCAGCTCTGTTGGCACCAGTGGTTTTTCTGTTCAGAATTTTTATGCCTCAAATTGTGGATTATCTTGCCTTGGGACAACAGTGATTTCATGTGTAAGGCATGATGTGAGGTGCAATCTCATTGGTCTTTTAGGTAAAATAAGTTACTCAGAAGTCATAAAATGTGCCATTAATTACCATTAATGACAATTGACATTGGGTTCTGAGGATTTTGAGAAAGCTATGCAACAATTAGTCAGGATAAGGAATATATTTTTTTGTTGTTACTCTTCCAGATTACTCAAATTCTGCATTTCTTTTTTTTTTTAATAAAAATGCAAACTTGGTCATTTTAATTTCCAGAAACAATATGCTGAAACAGGGTTAAGGAGCATGTACATTCTAGAAAAAAATTAATTTGTTTTAGATTAATATGAATTCTGGTTTTTAATATTTCTGTCTGATTCTCCAAAATTCTTAGAAGATAAACACCTTGGATAGGGAAACGTTCTACCCCTGGAAGGAACATTTGAGATATCAAAACTGAATTGTTTTTCTAACCCAACAGTGGTCGTTAGTATCACCTACTATATGAAAAATACACATTCCTGGGATTCTGTTTCCAGAGATTCCCATTCAGTAAGTCAAAGATTGAGCACAAAAATTTGCATATTAAAGGAGTTGCACAAGTTATACTGATTCACATACTTCATTGATCATATTGATTATTTGCCTAAGTTTATAGCACTTACTATGAACAACTTATAGAATGGAAGCCAGGTATATTATATTCCAGTAATATTTCTATTGTTACTGAAGGAAAAATTGTGACTGTATCATCACTCCTGTGTTGTCATACCCTCAGGATGAAATATTAAGTCAAAGATAAAGACCCATGCACAGATTTGGACAGTGTTGGGGAGTCAAAGGATTTAATTGGTACAATCTAATGTGGTGCAAGTAGCATATATAATCACAGCCTTAATGGGAACATGGATTAGATGGTGAAGAGTAAGTTAACATCCAGGGAGAGTAGACAGAGAAGTAGAAGTCAAGGTAACTGTGAGGCACAAAATGCTACAGGGAATATCAAGGTGTTTAGATCAATATATGCAAGCAATACCCTTACAGCAAAATTCCATAAAACGGGCACTGTTGCTCCATCTGACCTGCGTAAGTGCTTGTTGCTAGGGCAGGACCCCTTCCCTATCCCCACCCCCTGTTCTTTAAAGGGACTGGTACAGCTTCTGATCTCAATTTGAGAGATTGCTGCAGGATCTGTATATTGAGTTAGATTTTCACACATCAAACATCACGTTTGATCTCTGTTTACATCTTACAATACAACTAAACAATATTAAGAGTGAAAATTTGGAACAGATGAAGAAAATAACACTAACATCGTACAGAAAAGCATAAAATAAGATTTCATAGTAGATGGTTCTAAAATTGGTACCTTAATCAGAACACATGATTCTTTCAAGGAAAATTGGTAAATTTTACTAATAGCCAAAAGTAATTTATAAAAGGCTTAGAAATCAACCATTAAAAGAAAGGAAATGAGAGATAGGGGAATGTCAGAGAACAGAACCCAACCAAATCACAGGCTCAAGCCCTCTACATTCGCCCATAGTAACCTGACACACCAAACAGGTATTTTTACTAAATTAGAATGCCCTCACAGAAACAAAAATCATAAAATAAGCTATTCTGAATCAAGACCAAAGCTGTGAATTCATTGACTAAAATCTTATATTAGTCCTACACTAGGCAAAAGAGTTTCTGATTTTATTTTGTTGTAACCCTTATTGGGTCAAAATCAAATGGACAGCTAAAGCAGTTGTATCCAATTCAATTCAATGTATAATTAAATGCCTATCTATTATATGCCTGTCACTTTGTTTGACATTAGAGAACACAGATGAATAAAATGATATTTCTTCTTTGAGGAGCTCCTAATCTGGAAGAAGAGACAGAACAGTAAACAATTAGCTGTGACATAACATGAGAACTGCACGATAGAAGCCTGATCCTAGTGCTGTGGAAATAATTAAACGCTGTCTAGGGAAGGGAAGGGAGGTGGGAAGGGAAGTCCACAGGGAGTGAGTGACATTGGAGACCTTGAAGGATGAAGGAGTTTCTCCAGGTGAGCACAGAGAAGAGAGGGAGGCAGAGGAAAACCCCAGGAATGGAGAAAGCACGGAGTGAGTAGAGCATTCCAGAAGTAGTGGCCCAGCATCTAGTGTGGTGACAGTGAGGGCTGAAAAGGTAGCCTGCAACCAGGTTGCCGTGGTTCTCTGTCTTTAGTGTGGCCTCGGGGGCAGGGTGTGGGGCACACAGGGGATGCAGAGTTGGAGGATTTGTATCTGCATTCTTTCTCACTACTAATAACACTGTGATCTTTGACAAGTTATTCCTTAACTGTGCCTTAGTGTCCTCATCTGAAAACTGAGAATGATAAAAACAATTTCAAACTCATGGTATGGTTTTAAAGAGATAGTGAAATGAAGAACTTAGAACAGGGCCTGTCACCTAGAAGTGAGACAGAAATAATATATGGTGTTCGTAAAATAACAGACAAATCCAGTCAACCGTTTTACATGATTAGAAAAAAAGAAGAAAAAAAAACCGTTCAAATAACTGCACAAGCTAGAGGCTGATAAAACCATGAAAACCAGGGTGTGGACCAATCTGGCTAAAAACACTGGATGTAACATGGCCCTGGACTTAACCTAGATTTTCTCCCAGGACCTCATTATCCACTCATTAACATCCTAGATCACACACCCACCCGTGCCATGACAGTTCTGGGAACACCCATATTTGGTGTAAAAATGGGTGGCAAAACAGTTCTGAGAAATCTCCACCTTTTTCCAGGAATCTCCATGAGTATTTCACCCCTTGGTTAAAGAAACCCATAAATCTAGAAGCCCCAGGCCCCATTGCCGAACCCTCTCTTGAGCACACCTACACTCCCCTTTCTTGAGTATGTACTTTTTGTTTTGCAATAAATCTCTGTACTTTCGCTATTTTCCAATTTGTCCTTGAATGCCTTCTCACTACGGTGTCAAGAGTCTGGACACTGGCTGGTGTGAAGGTCCTACTGGTGTGTGGGGACCTTCCCAGCTCACCAGTATCAGAAGTATACTAAATAATGTTAACTACTGTCAATATATTTTGGTGGTAAAGAACTTGGAAGGCAAGATGGAATGATGATTAATGGCATGGACTCTGCTGTCAGACAGACTGGGGAAGTATTTACCACTTACCACCCATAGAACCTTGCAAGTGTTACTTAACTTCTCTGTACTTATAAATTACCAATCATTGTAAAGTATCACAATGTGGTTTTGAGGACCCAGAGAGTCCAATACTTAGCAAAGCCCCCACCACATAGCAAGTACTCAGTGAGGTTAGCTGTATCCTTTCAGAGTCATTAAAGAAGAGGTGAGAGTCTGTGTGGGTTAGGAAGGAAATTAGATGTATTTGGCTCCTGTAGAAAAACATGATAAGAAAGCAACAATAAGAGTAAAATGTAAATAGTTTAATTTGGCTTTGGGAAGCAAATGGCTAATGCTTTGTGGTGGTGATCGATGATGGTGGTGCTATGTGTGTATGCGTGTGTGTATTTCCTTAGAAAATACAGCTTTTAACTGTTTTTAAAATAGATGGTCATTTGCTTGGTGGATACACTGGCTTTGAGTCTTTCCATTCTTCCAAGTATAATTTCCACAATCAAGCAGAGCCAAAAATCTCTCTCAACGCAGTCAGAAGCAAGACTCCTGACTCTAAGCATTCAAAATGCATTTAGCCTATGAAGCTGTTTGGCATAGCCACTGATTTCAAATGGCGGAAGCCATGGTTTGCTAGGACGAGAGAGGCAGCAGCATGAGGAATCTAGCCAGAATGCTATCTAGAAAGAAATCTAACTGGCATGCTAAACCATTTATGTATTTGTTTGTTAAAAGGCACTTTAAAAATAATATATTTGAACTATCACAAATCATTCTTGATTATGATTAATCTGTTGTTTTTCAAATGAGGAAAAGGAGTTTCAGACATGTTAGGTAAATTTGCCCAAAATTTCACAATAAGTCAATAGTGGAATCTGTTTTGTCTCCACATTCTCTGTATACATTCTAAAACATCTTTCTACATGCCAAGTAAGGTGGTTGTTGTGGGCAGAAGTATAACTTGAACCATATGTTTTCCAAATGGAAGTAAACCAAAATGCATCACTTCACCTTCCTGGTCATAACATTGATTTAAATGAGTAACTCTGACTGTGCTTTAGAGATGGCTTTACAGAAGCATCTTTCAGTTCATGTGTACATTTCCCTGGAACATTATTAGTAAAATTGATCACTTCTCAAATCTGAGGAAACAAAGGCAAGCCATGGACTCATACAAGTAAAGCAGAAGGTTGTCACCTTCTTCAGTCTTATAACCCTACCCCATTCTCCAGAGGAGCAGGAACCACCTTTAGGCTCTCAAGACACTGATCAGCATCCTGCCTTGCCATTCTGGAATTGTTTCTATTCTGTCTCAGGGCATTGATCATTAAATTTGCTTCAATTGTCTCAATACCATGGCAAGACCCATTTCAAGTCTGATACATAAAATTCTTTAAGTTAAAAAAATTGAGTTAGAAGATGTAGAAGTCTGTAGATGTGTGATGTGGAGGCATATGTAGTGATATGCCTACAGAGGACACAAGGCTGAGGGAAGGGCATTTGCAGCTGCAAGCTTAATCTAATCTGCCAGCCCCCATTAAGACTCTTCCTCTTCCCTTCACTTCCAGGACCTGAAGCTCGGAAATATCAGGGTTAAGAGAAGCCAAAAATTTGGTGGCACAGGCAGAACATAAGAAGCAGTAAGGAAAGAGAAAGGAAAGTCTTTTTTTTTTTTTTTTTTGCAGCAGGGCCTCCCTCTGTCACCCAGGCTGGAGTGCAGTGGTGCTATTATAGCTCACTACAATCTCTAATTCTTGAGCTCAAGTGATCCTCCTGCCTTGGCCTTCTAAATAGCTGGGAATACAGGCATGCACCACCACGACCGTCTAATATTTTAATTTTTCATGAGACAATGTCTTGCTTTGTTGCCCAGGCTGGCCTCAAACTCCTGGCCTCAAGTGTCCCTGCTGCCTCAATCTCCCAAAGTGAGCCACCACACCTGGCCAAAAGTCATTCTGTTTGTTGTACTTTTATCCTTAAATTCTGTCTCTCATCTGTAAACATCCTTGTATGATCATGTGATGGCCCACCTGTCCCCAGGCTCATTAGCCTATGCAATCTTTGCTTTGATATAAAGCAAATAAGTTGGTTTGGACTCTCATGCTATCATCTATGCAAGAAAATCTACGATCTCATCTCTTTTTCCTTTGGGATGCCAGGTATTTTGGGAGGGTTTACAGTTTCTTTACCATTTTTTTCTCTCATCTCTCGTTTCTTATTCATCTTTGTTTAATTTTGACTACTTTTCTCTGTTCCACACCCCTTAGCTCTTCTCAAAGCTACATTTTGGGTGCTTAAAGTTTCTTTTTTCTTTCTTTCTTTTTTTTTTTTTTTTTTGAGATGGAGTCTTGCTCTGTCGCCCAGGCTAGAGTAGAGTGCAGTGGCGCAATCTTGGCTCACTGCAACCTCTGCCACCTGGGTACAAGTGAGATTCTCCTGCCTCAGCCTCCTGAGTAGCTGGTATTACAGGCATGTACCACTACGCCAGGCTAATTTTTTTGTATTTTTAGTAGAGATGGGGTTTCACCATCTTGGCCAGGCTGGTCTCGAACTCCTGACCTCTGGATCCACCTGCCTCGGCCTCCCAAAGTGTTGGGATTATAGATGTGAGCCACTGCACCCCGCCAGGTGCTTAAAGTCTCTTAACTTTTAAAAATGTCACTCACACAACCAGCTGTGTCTAGCAGACTTTTTGATGAAGATCAAGAGTAATGAATGGGACTGCACACAGTCATCATAGAGTCAACAACTTGAAATCGAGCATTACCATGTCTTTTGTCATGAAATCCTCAGGCATCCTCACCTCCATCTCCTGGCTGTCTTAGCTCTTCAGATTCCTGGTCTTTGCGCAGGGCTACCGCTGGCCTCCTCTCGCTGGTTTTTGTGTCTTCTCCCCATTTATGGGTCTTTTCATCCTCTCTTTCCAGCAATGCCTAGAAACTCATTTTTTCCTTTATTTTATTATGGAATGCTCTTTAGCTCTCCCTTGGTCTTATTTCCCTTGTCTAGTTACTGAAATCTAAAATCAAAATGGCTCATTGAATCTTTTTGGTAAACAAAAGATTGCTCTCTCCTCAAACTAATTTTCCTGCCTTAAAACAATAAAGTCTTCGGGTAAAATCTTAGTTGGGATAAAATTCAGTAAAAATCTCTTCACAGCCTGTGGGGTTGAGGGGTAACACATTGGATTTAGCTCAGTAACCAGTGAACTAGCTTAAGCAAAGCATACAAAGAAAATATAGCCTGCTTTATTTTACTTTTTTAAAACAATTTAAGTCAGAAAACATTAAAATCTACCGGGGAAATTTATGTAAAGTTGCTTTGCTTATTGTAAGAACCAAAGGTTCAAAAGTACTTCCAGGCCAGGCACAGTGGCTCATGCCTGTAATCCTAGCACTTTGAGAGGCCGAAGCAGGTGGATCATGACGTCAGGAGTTTGAGACCAACCTGGCCAACATGGTGAAACCCCATCATTCTCAGTAAACTATCGCAAGAACAAAAAACCAAACACCGCATATTCTCACTCATAGGTGGGAATTGAACAATGAGAACACATGGACACAGGAAGGGGAACATCACACTTCGGGGACTGTTGCGGGGTGGAGGGAGTGGGGAGGGATAGCATTGGGAGATATACCTAATGCTAGATGACGAGTTGGTGGGTGCAGCGCACCAGCATGGCACATGTATACATATGTAACTTACCTGCACATTGCGCACATGTACCATAAAACCTAAAGTATAATAATAATAATAATAAATAAAATAAAAAAAAAAGCAAAAAAAAAAAAAAATACAAAAATTAGCCGGGCTTGCTGGCACACGCCTTTAGTCCCAGCTACTCGGGAGGCTGAGGCAGAAGAAATGCTCGAACCTAGGAGGCAGAGCTTGCAGTGAGCCGAGATTGTGCCACTGCACTCCAGCCTGGGCAACAGAGTGAGACTTCATTTCAAAAAAAGAAAAAAGAAAAAAATAAAGTGCTTGCTTCCAAGCTTTGTGTGTTTTGAAAGTTTCCATGAAATACATCTTGTCCAATTTAACATTTTTCTAGGGTTTAGATGGGACATGGGGCCTAAAAAATATTTTCAGGTACTTTTGTCATGAATATATAAGGAATACAAGAACAATGGCAGGGCGTGGTGGTTCAAGCTTGTAATCCCAGCACTTTGAGAGGCTGAGGCAGGAGGATTGCTGGAGCTCAGGAATTTGAGGCTGCAGTGGGCCAAGATTGTGCCACTGTAGTCCAGTGTGGGTGACAGAGCAAGACTACTCTGTCTCTTTAAAAACAAACACATACACCATACACACACGCGTGCACACACACACACACACACAAGAAGAAGAAGAAGGAAAGAAAAGCGGTTTCAAGCAGATCAGTAGCTCTGAATCTACATTCAATTCGGGGCAATCTCCTGCACAGCTGTGCTGCAAAATCCCATTATGACCCAGAAGAAGAGGGAATCTCAAGTGATTTGAAAAGGTTGGGCAAATAGAAAACATTTACACATACAAGAATGTCAGTTCTTACAGTCAACTAAGTATTAGGTTGGTGCAAAAGTAGACCGGGCGCGGTGGATCATGCCTGTAATCCCAGCACTTTGTGGGGCCGAGACGGGCGGATCACGAGGTCAGGAGATGGAGACCATCCTGGCGAATACGGTGAAACCCCGTCTCTACTAAAAATACAAAAAAAAATTAGCCTGGCGTGGTGGCGGGCGCCTGTAGTTCCAGCTACTCGAGAGGCTGAGGCAGGAGAATGGCGTGAACCCGGGAGGCGGAGCTTGCAGTGAGCCGAGATGGCGCCACTGAACTCCAACCTGGGTGACAGCGAGATTCCGTCTCAAAAAAAAAAAAAAAAAAAGTAATTGTGGTTTTTGCTATCACTTTCAAATGGCAAAAAACCACACTTACTTTTGCACCACCCTAATAGATGGGAAAGCAGGAGCTTTTTTATGTTCTAAAAATACCTCAGAACTCACCTTGCCCATGTACTCAGCTACACACAATTCTAGTGGTTCAGAGAGTCCCGCTTTGTGGTGCACTTTCATTCTGAAAGACTTTGGTGAGTCGGAAGAGCAATCTTGTTTGAAGCATACTCCAAAAACTCAAGAAATCTTGCTATTCCGAGCATGGATGCCCCCGCAACCTAATATTTCTATTGAACTTATAGACTGGTGTTATGAATACGTGTTGGGTAGTGGTGCACGCGGCTGGGTTAAGGGTTCTTTCAACTACTGATCTCAGCACAATAAACAGTAAGTAGTGTCACTGGAAATTGGATTCTTATGTGATGGAAACGTGCTGAGTCGTCAATTACAGTTTACCCCACGTGTTTCAGGGACATTTATAAAGCTGTGGGGGTAAATCAAATCCGACTTGGAGAATGTACAGAAAATATTTGCAGAAAGCATCGGTGGGGGCGGAGGGGGTCGTCAAAAATATGACTTTAAAAAGCAGTGTTTAGGGAGTTTCTGGAATAATGCTGGGAACACCACAGAGATGTCTAAAGCCACTTTGAGTGTGCTGAATTGACTTCCTAAGAATTAAATGCAAAATAGATAATTTTAGTAATGCAAAATGTAACAAGGACACAAAATAGCTTATGTGCTCTAATGCCTGTAAATAGCTTTAAATAAAATCCCAAATGCCAGGCAAATAAAATATGCCCCTTATACATATATTGACTCCTATTAAACTAGGGAGAATAAAAAAATAACGTCATGGTTTGGTAACGAGTAGATTTTTAAAAATGCTTGATAAACTATGCTAAGCAAGAAACTGGCAGATAAATGCTGAGATACAAAAATCTAAAGATGCATGGAATTCTTTTTTTTGGAGACGGAGTCTCACTCTGTCTCCCAGGCTGGAGTGCAGTGGCGTGATCTCTGCTCACTGCAAGCTCCGCCTCCCGGGTTCACGCCATTCTCCTGCCTCAGCCTCCCGAGTAGCTGGGACTACAGACGCCCGCCACCACGCCCGGCTAATTTTTTGTATTTTTAGTAGAGACAGGGTTTCACCGTGTTAGCCAGGATGGTCTCGATCTTCTGACCTAGTGATCCACCCGCCTGCCTCCCAAAGTGCTGGGGTTACAGGCGTGAGCCACCGCGCAGGCCAGATGCCTGGAATTCTTAAGTGATTAATGATAAAGGTTAGGATTTAGAGCTGGAAATGAATAAGCATTTACTAAAAGATGTAGGTATTGATGATGTAAATTTAACTGAGGCCTCAAATTTGAATGGAAACCCCCCCATGAAGAAATCTGGCTTTGTTGTAAATATTCTGTTAATTACCCTTTCTGGTCTATTGAGGAATAGACCATGATAAATGCAGTGATCCAAGTGTTGCAATGCATTTGTAAACTTAACCACACTTTATGATTTATTACCACATTTTAAGGCAGTGTGTTTCCTTTCTGTATCATCTCGCCTTGTCAAGGAATGTAAGAAATCCTTGTGGGGTGGCCAATGCAAGTGTAAAGCACTGAACTTGGAATGAAGAAATCCATAGTTTAGACTTCACTCTTCCATAACTAGACGTATGACCTTGGGCAAGCCATTTAATTTCCCAGGATACTTAGACTAAATAGTATTAATAATTCCAGTTTACTATATGCCAATACTCTGCTAAATACGTTCTTTTACCATTAATAACCCTTTGAAGTAAATGTACCTTCATTGACACAGAAAAAAAAAAAAAACAGAATTTTAGAGATGTTAAGAATATTGCCCAAGGTTGCAGGGCTAATAAAGAGAAGAAATAGGATTTTAATGGAGACCTTTTCATTCTAAAACTTATGTTCTTACTCAATATGCCGTGGTGCCATTCTAAAAATACATGCATTTTCCAAGTTAGCTTGATAACATAATCGTTAGGAGCATAGATTGGAATCCAGAAAGCCTGAGTTTTAATCCTGGTTATTGACACTTACTAGTTTTGTGACTTCAGTGGGCTACTTACCCTCTGTGTATCTGAATGCTCTCATCTGTAAAATGAAGATAATAATAGTATATCCCCCTTACAGTAGTTAGAAATTAAAAGTAACACATTTAGAAGTGTGTCTGATGTATACATTATAAATATTACTATTTATTATTATTTTCCCTCACACAAAATGTATAGATATATACTGAGAAAAATGTGAAAATACAGTGGGATGAGAGAACAAATATTTATTAATATTCTAATACAGTCAACAAACCTGTCCCAGGTTTTAGGAAATGCAACATTAAAAAATATTGACAGATTCTGTTGTAAACAGCAGGCATTCCACAGAGTGAAAATTCTTGCCTTCTTGGTACTTCTCTAAATAAAGTCTCCTGGAAGGTGCTTTTTTCTTAGAGAAACTGATATCTATCACATTGTGCTCTCCTTTATCATAGGTGACTAAGATGTCAGGCAAAGCATTTTGTTTTTGGAAACTATTAAGTGATAAACTACTGGTAACTTAGTTTTCTGATTATTCCTTTTAAAATGTATTCTTTTATGGATTTAAAGATATTATATTTTTATTTATTATGACTTATTTCCTTGTGGCCTGGAGAGGATGTATTAATACTTCATGAGAACTTATTTATATTTATAAAGCTTCAAAGAAAATAAAACTTCAAAGCCAAAAGTTTTGAGTTTCAGACTTTTATGTAGTACAAGAATTGGTGTCTGAATGATGGAAAGGTTAATTTCACTAGTGGAAAGTAGTTTGTACTTAAAATTACAAAAATTAGTAATTTAATAGGTGACATTTTCCACCCAATTATTGCTAAGGTCTGATTAGAAGCTATGATATTTGAATACTTGGTAAAACATATATTTTCCAGAAACCCAAAGTATTCTCTGATAACAGTATGTCAGAGATAGAGAACTTAACTGCCAGATGAAATCAAGTGAAGCATTTCTGAATTTGCCTAAGGTTACAACCTGAAACAGAGCTAAAATCTGGAAATCATTTCTGGATCAAAGTCTAGTAAATCACTAAAATCCACAATCACACGTTGTATATAGCGTGAGGGTAGAAAGAGAATTTCAATCAGTCAACAAATGTTTATTGAACGCCAATGTATGTCAAGCATTTTCTTTCCACTTGTCACAAAGCAACCTCAGAGTTCTGCATGTTATCACTACGTTTAGTTTGCAGAAAAAGAATCACATTGGGGTTTGGATTCAGCAAATAGTCACCCTTTCTCTGTCCTACTGTGGGTGGAGTACATTTTCCTACTTCATTGATGAGAGTGGGCTGGGCCATGGACTTGACTTGGCCAAAAGGTGTTGCAAAACATGATTCAATCTGAGACTTGAAATGTGCTTCTCCATTAGAGCCATCTCTCTGGGTTTTTGCCATTGCTACAAAAACAATGTGGCCCTGGCAGCTCATTTGTCCACAAATAATTGTAGACATTTTGAGCAGAGCTACCTTAGGTGACTGTTCCTGGAATCCTTGGTAACTGAGACAATCTAACCAATCTGCAGACCTGCAATTTGAAACAGATTCACCCTAATTTACCAAAAGACTTTTGAGCATAATAACCAGCTTTTATTGGTGCATACCACTGAGTTTGGGTGTGTTTTTTATGTAGCAATAGCTGACAGATACAATTATGTTGGGCGAAGTCACATAGTTAATAACTGGGGAAAGAAGATTCTTGCTTTCACATTGCTTAACAATCTAGTCAGTAAAGGAAGATAAATCCAGAGCAATAGACAGTAATTGATAATCTAAATTGTACATTTTAGACAATAGGATCTCTTAGAATTTCCACAGATGAAAGATTAGTGAGAATTGGAATGTAGATACAACATTCAAAATTGTAAAGTAGCCTAATGTCTCTACTGAGGACACAAGGATTGTCACTTTAACATAGGTTTAAAAGCTCTAAAGGGCAAGTATGTTTGACAATTACCATCATGCCAAAATCCTGAACCAATGACATGGCTCCTAAGTCCATTAAGATGCTCTTTTCTGCAGTGCCTGGAAGAAATCTCAACAATCCTTATTAAAGCAGTACTCTAGGGAGTGACGATCAATTGATAAAAGCTGGCATGTGAGCCAAAATCTGTGTCTCCCTTGATCTTGGCAGAAAATCTATCAAGAGATATTAATATGTTGGGGCTCATGACACAATACTCAAAGTATGGTGCTGTGGCCTGCTAAATAGTTAAAATGAAAAGAGATTAGAAGGGCCTGAGACCTCTCTGACTTTCTCTTGCCCTCCTATCTCTGACTCTTCATTCTCTCCTGAAGCCAATTATAGAAACCAGAATCCCTCTTCCCCAAGGTGGGTCATAGAGACTAGAACCCTTTCCTCCAAAGGAAATTATAAACCTAGAAAGGTCATTCTCTTCCTTCTCCATTCTCCCTTGAATCTCTCATTCTAGAGAGGTCCTGCTCTATACCCAGGAGGAAAGAACGCTACACACAGCAGCCAAGAAGAATCTGAACAGACAGGCCTTGGTGGGGTTCCCCACTACCTCCATCTATTACCATTAGGTCAAATTGATTTTTCCAATCACATTTTTACACCACTGCTAGGCAGTTTTGCTTGGGCCTATGGGTATTCATTTCTGAAGGCTCTTGTGTCACATAAAATTTTGCTTAAATGAATTTGTTATGCTTTTCTCTTGAGAGCCTGTCTTTTGTAATATACGTGTTGGCTGTGACGCTTATGATGAGTGAGGAAAGGGGTCACATCTTTCTAACCCTGCAGTTTTGGCAAACAACCCAGGGTGGCTGAGACACCTGACTTGCTCCAGAGCCTGCAGATGAGAATCTGGAACAACTGACGAAAAGCCAGGCAAGAAAAGATAAGAACTTTTTACTAAGGTCAAAAATTCTTTTCTTTAAGAATGTTGAATATTGGCCCCCACTCTCTTCTGGCTTGTAGAGTTTCTGCCGAGAGATCTGCTGGTAGTCTGATGGGCTTCCCTTTGTGGGTAAACCGACCTTTCTCTTTGGCTGCCCTTAACATTTTTTCCTTCATTTCAACTTTGGTGAATCTGACAATTATGTGTCTTGGAGTTGCTCTTCTCGAGGAGTAACTTTGTGGCGTTCTCTGAACTTCCTGAATCTGAATGTTGGCCTGCCATGCTAGATTGGGGAAGTTCTCCTGGATAATATCCTGCACAGTGTTTTCCAACTTGGTTCCATTCTCCCCGTCACTTTCAGGTACACCAATCAGACGTAGATTTGGTCTTTTCACACAGTCCCATATTTCTTGGAGGCTTTGCTCATTTCTTTTTATTCTTTTTTCTCTAAACTTCCCTTCTCACTTCATTTCATTCATTTCATCTTCCATCACTGATACCCTTTCTTCCAGTTGATCGCATCGGCTCCTGAGGCTTTTGCATTTTTCACGTAGTTCTCGAGCCCAGCCAAACTAAGCTTCATAAGTGAAGGAGAAATAAAATACTTTACAGACAAGCAAATGCTGAGAGATTCTGTCACCACCACGCCTGCCCTAAAAGAGCTCCTGAAGGAAGCACTAAACATGGAAAGGAACAATCTGTACCAGCCACTGCAAAATCATGCCAAAATGTAAAGACCATTGAGACTAGGAAGAAACTGCATCAACTAACGAGCAAAATAACCAGCTAACATCATAATGACAGGATCAAATTCACACATAACAATATTAACTTTAAATGTAAATGGACTAAATGCTCCAATTAAAAGACACAGACTGGCAAATTGGATAAAGACTCCAGACCCATCTGTGTGCTGTATTCAGGAAACCCATCTCACGTGCAGAGACACACATAGGCTCAAAATAAAAGGATGGAGGAAGATCTCCCAAGCAAATGGAAAACAAAAAAAGGCAGGGGTTGCAATCCTAGTCTCTGATAAAACAGACTTGAAACCAACAAAGATCAAAAGAGACAAAGAAGGCCATTACATAATGGTAAAGGGATCAATTCAACAAGAAGAGCTAACTATCCTAAATATATATGCACCCAATACAGGAGCACCCAGATTCATAAAGCAAGTCCTGAGTGACCTACAAAGAGAATTAGACTCCCACACAATAATAATGGGAGATTTTAACACCCCACTGTCAATATTAGACAGATCAACAAGACAGAAAGTTAACAACGATACCCAGGAATTGAACTCAGCTCTGCACCAAGCGGACCTAATAGACATCTACAGAACTCTCTACCACAAATCAACAGAATATACATTTTTTTCAGCATCACACCACACCTATTCCAAAATTGACCACATAGTTGGAAGTAAAGCTCTCCTCAGCAAATGTAAAAGAACAGAAATTATAACAAACTGTCTCTCAGACCACAGGGCAATCAAACTAGAACTCAGGATTAAGAAACTCACTCAAAGCTGCTCAACTACATAGAAACTGAACAACCTGCTCCTGAATGACTACTGGGTACATAACAAAATGAAGGCAGAAATAAAGATGTTCTTTGAAACCAATGAGAACAAAGACACAACATACCAGAATCTCTGGGACACATTCAAAGCAGTGTGTAGAGGGCAATTTATAGCACTAAATGCCCACAAGAGAAAGCAGGAAAGATCCAAAATTGACACCCTAACATCACAATTAAAAGAACTAGAAAAGCAAGAGCAAACACATTCAAAAGCTAGCAGAAGGCAAGAAATAACTAAAATCAGAGCAGAACTGATAGAGACACAAAAAACCCTTCAAAAAATTAATGAATCCAGGAGCTGGTTTTTTGAAAGGATCAACAAAATTGATAGACCACTAGCAAGGCTAATAAAGAAAAAAAGAGAGAATAGATGCAATAAAAAATGATAAACGGGATATCACCACCGATCCCACAGAAATACAAACTACCATCAGAGAATACTACAAACACCTCTACACAAATAAACTAGAAAATCTAGAAGAAATGGATAAATTCCTCAACACATACAACTTCCCAAGACTAAACCAGGAAGAAGTTGACTCTCTGAATAGACCAATAACAGGTTCTGAAATTGTGGCAATAATCAATAGCTTACCAACCAAAAAGAGTCCAGGACCAGATGGATTCACAGCCGAATTCTACCAGAGGTACAAGGAGGAACTGGTACCATTCCTTCTGAAACTATTCCAATCCATAGAAAAAGAGAGAATCCTCCCTAACTCATTTTATGAGGCCAGCATCATCCTGATACCAAAGCCGGGCAGAGACACAACCAAAAAAAGAGAATTTTAGACCAATATCCTTGATGAACATTGATGCAAAAATCCTCAATAAAACACTGGCAAACAGAATCCAGCAGCACATCAAAAAGCTTATCCACCATGATCAAGTGGGCTTCATCCCTGGGATGCAAGGCTAGTTCAATATACACGAATCAATAAATGTAATCCAGCATATAAACAGAACCAAAGACAAAAACCACATGATTATCTCAATAGATGCAGAAAAGGCCTTTGAGAAAATTCAACAACACTTCCTGCTAAAAACTCTCAATAAATTACGTATTGATGGGATGTATCTCAAAATAATAAGAGCTATCTATGACAAACCCACGGCCAATATCATACTGAATGGGCAAAAACTGGAAACATTCCCTTTGAAAACTGCCACAAGACAGGGATGCCCTCTCTTACCACTCCTATTCAACATAGTGTTGGAAGCTCTGTCCAGGGCAGTTAGGCAGGAGAAGGAAATAAAGTGTATTCAATTAGGAAAAGAGGAAGTCAAATTGTCCCTGTTTGCAGATGACATGATTGTATATCTATAAAACCCCATTGTCTCAGCCCAAAGTCTCCTTAAGCTGGTAGGCAACTTCAGCAAAGTCTCAGGATACAAAATCAATGTACAAAAATCACAAGCGTTCTTATACACCAATAACAGACAAACAGAGAGCCAAATCGTGAGTGAACTTCCATTCACAATTGCTTCAAAGAGAATAAAATACCTAGGAATCCAACTTACAAGAGACATGAAGGACCGCTTCAAGGAGAACTACAAACCACTGCTCAATGAAATAAAAGGGGACACAAAGAAATGGAAGAACATTCCATGCTCATGGGTAGGAAGAATCAATATCGTGAAAATGGCCATACTGCCCAAGGTAATTTACAGATTCAATGCCATCCCCATCAAGCTACCAATGACTTTCTTCACAGAATTGGAAAAAACTACTTTAAAGTTCATATGGAACCAAAAAAGAGCCTGCATCACCAAGTCAATCCTAAGCCAAAAGAACAAAGCTGGAGGCATCATGCTACCTGACTTCAAACTATACTACAAGGCTCCAGTAACCAAAACAGCATGGTACTGGTACCAAAACAGAGATGTAGATCAATGGAACAGAACACAGCCCTCAGAAATAATGCTGCATATCTACAACTATCTGATCTTTGACAAACCTGAGAAAAACAAGCAATGGGGAAAGGATTCCCTATTTAATAAATGGTGCTGGGAAAACTGGCTAGCCATATGTAGAAAGCTGAAACTGGATCCCTTCCTTACACCTTATACAAAAATTAATTCAAGATGGATTAAAGACTTAAACGTTAGACCCAAAACCATAAAAACCCTAGAAGAAAACCTAGGCATTACCATTCAGGACATAGGCATGGGCAAGGACTTCATGTCTAAAACACCAAAAGCAATGGCAACAAAAGCCAAAATTGACAAATGGGATCTAATTAAACTCAAGAGCTTCTGCACAGCAAAAGAAACTACCATCAGAATGAATAGGCAACCTACAAAATGGGAGAAAATTTTTCAACCTACTCATCTGACAAAGGGCTAATATCCAGAATCTACAATGAACTCAAACAAATTTACAAGAAAAAAACAACCCCATCAAAAAGTAGGCGAAGGACATGAACAGACACTTCTCAAAAGAAGACATTTATGCAGCCAAAAAACACATGAAAAAATGCTCACCATCACTGGCCATCAGAAAAATGCAAATCAAAACCACAATGAGATACCATCTCACACCAGTTAGAATGGCAATCATTCAAAAGTCAGGAAACAACAGGTGCTGGAGAGGATGTGGAGAAATAGGAACACTTTTACACTGTTGGTGGGACTGTAGACTAGTTCAACCATTGTGGAAGTTAGTGTGACGATTCCTTAGGGATCTAGAACTAGAAATACCATTTGACCCAGCCATCCCATTACTGGGTATATACCCAAAGGACTATAAATCATGCTGCTATAAAGACACATGCACACGTATGTTTATTGCGGCACTATTCACAATAGCAAAGACTTGGAACCAACCCAAATGTCCAACAATGATAGACTGGATTAAGAAAATGTGGCACATACACACCATGGAATACTATGCAGCCACAAAAAATGATGAGTTCATGTCCTTTGTAGGGACATGGATGAAATTGGAAATCATCATTCTCAGTAAACTATCGCAAGGACAAAAAACCAAACACCACATGTTCTCACTCATAGGTGGGAATTGAACAATGAGAACACATGGACACAGGAAGGGGAACATGACACTCTGGGGACTGTTGTGGGGTGGGGGCAGGGGGGAGGGATAGAATTAGGAGATATACCTAATGCTAAATGACGAGTTAATGGTTCCAGCACACCAGCATGGCACATGTATACATGTGTAACTAACCTGCACATTGTGCACATGTACCCTAAAACTTAAAGTATAATAATAATAAAAAAAAAAAGAACTTTTTACTAAGGTCAGCTCTCCTGGATCTCAGACTGTAGTGCCTGATTGGGAATAGAAAGTAAACATTTCTCTTTATCCCTCCCATTCTAAATTCAGGGTAGCTGGAGAAAATCATTTGTTTGGATTGTGAGTCTTTTGTAAATCTGGTTTTCGTTTGGGGATACCCATTTCTTGTTGGTCCTTTCCCTCTCAGGGACAGCTTTTTCTTTCTTGTTTGTCTCATTTTGTGTCCTGAGAGTTTGGCGTTGTGACCAGTGAGAACAAACTCTGATTTCTACCAGGTAGAGGACAATATTTTACAAAATATCTATTTAAAAATTGTTTCAAAAATATATTTGGTAACTTATAACCTTAAAGTGAAATTAACAGATACTCATTATCGGGGTCATTTCTAAGTAAGTTAAAATACTGAAATATAAATTGCTAAGCATAAATTTAAGTTTATATGTGCTGACATCTCTTGTTTTCATATGGTATAGGGAAGCTAAATATATTTGGTTCTATTAATAAAAATTGAGATAAAGTGAGTTTCTAAAAATTATAAAATAGTGAATGCTGATGTAATACAGTTCACAATCCTTGCTAGCTTTCACTAGAAGTAAAGATGACTAAGAGTTAAGTATTACAATTAATTAATGTGACTACATTACTAGAAATTACAAAGGAAACATGTATGTGAGAAAAGTAAGGTGTATTTGATAAGGAAAAGTATGAGGAATGAGTTTTTCTTCAAAAAAACAGCTGATTATATGGAAAAAGATTATAAAAGGTTTGTGTAAATCATATTATGTGATTAAAACTTGAGATTGAATGAATTTATTTAAAAGATTTCATTAAAAATTAGCCTTTAGTATTAATATTACACAGATGCAGAAGTCAAACTTGGTGTGTTAAAATGGAGTATTGGTCTGAAAATTTAGTTTTCTTTTTTTACAAGCTGTTGCTTAGGAAACAAATATTATGTGTTTTATTAATTTTTTTAAAATTATTGTTGTCTTTTATCAGGACTTTGATTACTTAAGAAAAGTGAGTCTTCTTAATGTTAAAAGAGGTAAGTTGCTTTTTGCAACTATGTGACCTTCTGTTTTTGCCTTTAAAATATTTTGTTGTTGCTTTGATTAAATAGATAAACAAGAAGACCCTATTTAATTGTTTAAACCTATTTACATTTTTGACAAACTTCCATTAATCCTATTCTAAATTTAGTCTTTTGACCTTGAATTAACTTTGGAATTTCCAAGTTTTGTCACTGAAAACCTGAAAGGATGTGTCTCACCTTGCACAAGAGCAATAGTAAATGAATTTGGCTTATTTATATGTTAAATTATGTGAGAAGCATGGCCAAATAAGTGACTCCTGCCATTGATATGAGTATTTCAAAGTTTATGTAAAATTCCTAGGAATCTGATATGTTATCAATCATAATTTTGGTTATTACGTTAAAATGTTATATGCCATGAAAATAACCAAATTTCCTCCTGAGTTGCACCATTAACTTGATAAACTCATCAGATTTTCAACCATAGTCATTCTAAATATTTGTAATTCAGTTATTGTTTTGATTCTTTTTAAAAACCATTCACAGTCAGCTACAGTACGAAATAGTTTGATGATCAGTTTTTGGCTTGACTTCCTATCCTTGAGAAGCTTCTTAAAAGTTTAATCTGAAGTTCCTTATGAACATTTTCATCAAAGCGAACTTAAAGAGATCCTGTGTGGTCAGTCACTATTCTTCCTGTACTTATATAAATAATCAGACCAAGTTTAATGAGTTTAGACTTATTTTGCAACAAATTAGTGTCACTTTGATTATCTTTGGCAGAAATAGAGGTAATTGTAGAGAGAAAAATTACATTTAAAAAAACTACAGTACACCGATTATGAGATTCTAGCTCACTGTTTCTGAGGATTTGTTATCCACCTGAAATCTGGACTGGATCTTAAATTCTTCCAGTTTCCTCTTATATCTGGCTATGATTCTTTAAACTAATATTTATAATTTTTCTCTCACCCTTCTAGCTTGGCCATTGAAATTAAGACTGCCTTCTTCCTGAAGCCCCACAAACTGAAGCTAAATGACTGATATAGACTTCCAAGAAATCATTACAACAACTTATATTGAACAACTTCTGTGCTTGTTGCTATATGAACTACTCAGAATGTTTACTGGGACACCAGAAACAAACTGCAAATCAGAAAACTCTCTCAGAATATCACTGCCTATCCTCACTCTGACTAAGAATGCTTTGAGCCCAACATCTAGAAATCTCATCTGGTTGCCCTCTAGACCCCAAAACTGAGTTCATAGTTTGTTCTAACCATTAACCTTTTTTTTCTTTTTTTTTCATAGAAATGCTTCTTATGAAATACCTGATTTTTCAAATTATATACAAGCCTGACTTTGGTAGAAGCCCATCTGCCACACCACCTCCTAAAATGAGACACAAGTGCTGTTAACTGTTGAAATTGACTTAGCTCTGTCAGGACTGAGAGACTGGTTCAATGGCTTATGAGACACACCACCATCCCAATTACTTGACTGTAAGATTCTTGGGTAAGTTTCAGACAGGGGAATGTTGGGGCTCAGAACATGACATCCTAAAGAATGGTGTTTGGTCATATTGAGCATTTTGAAGAGAAGGACATTGGAAGGGTCTCAGAAACAAGGTCTCTCTGACCTTCTCCTGCCTTCCTGTATTCCACTCTTCTTTCTCCCACTGAAAGCAGTCATGGAAACCACAATTCCTCTTCCTTAAGGTAGGTCGCAGAAACTAGAACTGCCTCCCCCAAAGCAAGCCATACAACTTAGAAAGGTCACTTTCTCCCTTCTCCCTCCTCCCTTGAGAAAGACCCTCATTTCAGAGTCCTGCCTAGTATCTGGGAGGAGGAATGGTACACAGAGAGGCCAAGAAGAATCTGAACAGAGAGAACTTGCTGGGTTCCCCTCCCTTCAGTCTACTACCCTTAGATCATACCCTTTTGTCCAATCACCTTCCTACATGGCTGTGCATTCTTCATCAAACTTAAGCCTAAAAATAGAAAGTTTTCTCTGGGTTTTGGATTTTCATTTTTTGGGGCTCCCATGTCACATAAAACTTTGATTAAAATAATTTGTTATGCTTTTCTCTTTTTAACTGTCTTAAAGCGTGAACCAGCCTGCCTGGCTGGTGTTTCTCTTTAGTCCTTTTTGCCTTTCTTTTCCTGGCCATGTCTTGTACATCTGCATTAGAGGCAATGAGACAACAAATTTATTAGGACAAAATGAAAGGGTCATGAGAATTTAGGGTACTTTTAAAAGACTTGTTGAATTAGTTGACTCAAAATTGAATGTTGCTCTTCATGTCTTCTTATGAAGAGCTGTCTTTGAACTTATGGAGTTAGCCATTTTCTGTCTTGCTTAGTTACTGCTGTCAGTCTACCTGTTCTTTAGTCATAGCAGGATTTTAAACTCACTAAATGCTTCTACCCCTTGTCTCTCAGACTCCTCCTGTATTTCTCTTTTCCTTATTCAATTTTGAGTCAACTAATTCAACAAATCTTTTAAAAGTACCCTAAATTCTCATGACCCTTTCATTTTGTCCTAATAAATTTGTTGTCTCATTGCCTCTAATGCAGATGGGGCATGCACCAGTCTAGGCCACTTTGAGGCAATGGCAGAGAGAAGAGGAGAAAGAAGTGAGGATAGAGGAGTGGAAGTAGAAGTGCAAGCAGGGATGGCACTTACCTCCCTGACACAATGCCTGGTTGGCTGAAGATTCTGTGGCCATTCTAACTTCAATGGACTGAGCCATTCATCTATTAGACACAGAACCTTTATTGTTCTATATGAAATTGTCATTTTGTTGCTTTCAATGACAAACTCTCATTCAAATGCATTCATTTTCTCTAGTACTCACTTGCTATCATCCTTTTCAGAGATCCCTTGGCTCTTGTTTGGTTAATGGCATCAATCCCTAGCAAGCCTCCCAGATTTAGTCTTGTTCTCTTGCAGTTCACTCAGTATGTTGTTTTCAGGGTGAACCTTTTAACAGTTAGAATATGATTTGATTATTCCTGTTTAAAACCCTCCTACAGCTTTCCATTGCTCTTGGAATGCAACTGAAACTTTTTGGGAGTATTTCTCCCATAATCTATGTTATACCTAACTCTATAGTCTCTTATCAGGCTCCATGAACTCTTACATTTTATAATTTATCATGTTGTATTTGTTTTGGACATTCAAATGTTCTATACTTCCTTATTTCATGGCAGCTGAACATGTGTTTTTTTTTCTAACCCCGAAGTTACATTACTTTTTTCTTTTCTCAGTTCCTCAAGCCAGCTTCAACCTAAGCCTCACGGCCCTCAGAATGCCATTTCTAATCACTAGATAAGAGTAGTTGCCCTTTTAACTTTTCTAATTGTTCCTTATATACTTGCTAAGTAGTAGTTATCAGAATTTATTATCACTGATTGTTTAATTGTGTCTCATTTCTACTAGACTGAAAGTTCATGCAGTAGTTATCACAGACGTCTTATTCATCCCTCTATCTCCGGTGCTTAGCATAATACTTGGAATATGATGGAACAAAAAACTATTCATCAAATAAGCAATTACTTTATTATAGCCTTGGTTAGATGTACCTCCGTAGACTCAGTGACTCAGTACCTTCTAGGACAGGTTAGGCTGATTCATTTTGAGTCATCAGGTCCATAGGAAACATCAGTAGTGAGGAAGCAAGGAAGATAATTTGAGGATATGTATTTGAGAGACTTGAATCCTACTGTAGTTGATGTAGGCAATAAGGGGATACCTACTTTCCTGAGGTAACTTCACCTGAGTGCCCTCTGGTCAGTTTATTGGCAACTTTATATAGCAAGGAAAGTTAGGATAGCCAGCAATTACTTCTAATCATTTTTGATTCTGTGGCATCCAGACACAGCATATCATCTGCAATTACGCTGGCAGCTAAATGGCAAAAATTGAGGGAAGATTTGATGTAAATAGAACAAAGAAACTTTGATCTTTATTGAAGATGCATATTCCATTGCACTTAAAAAGAAAGTATTCATTACTCTCATACACAAAAGAGGTGGCAGAAATTCATATTAAAATTGGAAGGTTAAAATTTGATGGGTTGTTTGTGTCACCTTCAAACATCTTTGTGATCACAGACAACTAAAGAAGTATCAACAGGCATATCTCCTTTCTTAAGAAAGCTGGAGAACAAAGAGCTTCCTATCTTACTTTGCTTTCAAATTAAGGGTGTGGTATTTGACATCTAAACACATGGAGAAATGCTTACCAAATCTGATCTTTGTTGTTGTTGTTGTTGTTGTTAAATAAAGTCGATTCAGAAAAAAAAAGTCATTCAACACATAAGATACAAGAAAGTCTGTCTGTGAATAAATTAGAAGTAAATGAATTTGAGGAGAGAATACACTGATTCATACCTCAAAAGGCATGATTTAAATGCTTTTGTGTAATGAATGTTACGTTTTATATTTTTAAAAATTGGTATATCACTATGAGATATTTTTAACATTGTTAATGTTATGTTTAATATGTAATTGTTATGTTTACCATTGTCATTTACTTGGCTGTAGCTACCCAATAGTACAGAAAAAGAAAGGGCAAAATATAGATAGTAATGCTAGTGCAATTACATAAACAGTTCTCATGTTTTCAAAATTCATTTGCAGCACAGCATATTCATGATTCATGTAACTGCTGTTCCCACTAGGATGAAGAACCCTACAAACATGCTCAGCCTCAACAAATGAACTAAGGATCCCTTGGGCTGCCTTTCAACATTGAGAGATTGTTCTTTGTGTTCAAGGTGATGCTACTGGTGTATTAAATACTTATTTCCCACTAAACAAATATCAGTAAAAAAAACCAATGCGTAACCACAAACTGAAATGGAAAAAAAAGTATTAAGGTTTGTTTTGAGAAAGCTCTAATGCTCAGATGTTCAGTGAGTTTCCCTAGTGGACTTCCCTATCTCATGGCCCTCTCAAGTCCTCTTTTCATACATTTAAAGTTTTTCTTTAACAAATCTCCTCCCTATTTGTTGGCTTTCAACTTCAACTGGCAAACAATGTACCTTTTCAACTCCACAATACTAGCCCTCTAAAAGGAGAAAATAGAACTATCTATTCCATGTCAGCTTATCCCCAAATGAGGTCCCAGAACTGCTTCTTCATAAAGAATAGCCTGGAATATTTAGTATAAGCACTTATTTCTGGATCTTACCCCAAATTTATGAAAGAATCTCTGGGCTGCATCTCATGAATGCACTTTTTTTTTTTTTTGAGATGGAGTCTTGCTCTGTCTCTCAGGCTGGAGTGCAGGTGGTGCGATCCTGGCTCACTGCAACCTCCGTCTCCCAGTTTCAAGCAATCCTTCTGCCTCAGCCTCCCGAATAGCTGGGATTACAGGCACTCACCACCACACCTGGCTAATTTTTTTTATTTTTAGTAGAGATGGGGTTTCGCCATATTGGTCAGAATGGTCTGGAACTCCTGACCTCAGGTGATCCACCCACTTCAACCTCCCAAAGTGCTGGGATTACAGGAATGAGCCACCAGGCCCAGCCAAGAATGCTCATTTTAAACGATCTCCCCATGTGATGACTCTGACACACACTACAGTTTAATGTTCCCGTGGTTTGACAAAGAGAGAGTTGAGATGGAGTAGGCCTTAGCTGAGGTTGTGACTGTCACCTAGGGAAAAGCTAGATTAATTCATAAGTGTGGTTTATATTATAAATAGAATAATAGTGGCTAACATGTAACACTTATTGAGTGCTTAACACATGCCAGACACTGTGTTAAATATACTTATACATACTACTTCATTAATTTTTTACAATATGACCATGAAACAGATGCTATTATCGCCCCTAAACAATAAATGAGACCTTTTTCAGGGTTGAAGACGTTACACAACTTTGGTAAAGTCACACGACTACTGACACCTAACACTTAAAACCATTTTATCTAACCATTGTCACCATAGAATCTCCCAGAAAAAAATAAGAAAAGATGTGGTATGTAATGATCAAGTACTCTACAGACCAGTGAGATTACATAATCCTTGCTCTTGTTTAGTTATATGGAGAAAAAATGTTAGACACAGCCTCTTAAACGTGATTGTAACTTTCTAAGTTTTCTAGATTGTCTCTTAACTGTAGGTCTGATTCTTCTTATATGCTCTAAAGAAAACACCATACATCAAAATTTCCTCGTTTAAAGGATCTCCTCCTTCTTTCTTGCTAATAGTATATACCTTCCTACATTTTTTCCCTCTATAATAGCTCTTTTTTGCAATTCATTGATATAAGAGGTATTTATTGAATATCTACTGTGTATCAGTCACAGTAGTAATGTTAAGGACACAGTTATGGACAGCAGTTTTAGTCTATGCCTTCAAAATAAATAAGCCATATAAATACTTAGATATAATGCTTAATGTTAAGAAGGAAACATAAAGGCATGAGATATAAAATCTCTGGAGAAATTAATTTTATTGTTTATTTATTTTTTAACTTCACCAGGACCAGCTGAAAAACAAATCAATTTTAATTAAGATTATCAAAACCTTTTTTTTTTGAAGAGCTGACATTTATGCTGAAACCTACGGCAAAGTGAAGAGAGGAAAATGGTCCTATAGAGAAAGAATGACAAATTCAAAGTTTCTGAGATGACAAAGATCTTGCATGTCAGAGGACTTTAGAGAAGGCCCGTGGAGCTAGCATTCAGTGAGAAATGAAGCTAGTGGCCCAGTTCTCAGTCGGTATCCTGCAGGGAGGGCTCAGGAAACTGGGTTATCTTCTGAGTTGAAAGGAAAGCCACTGAGGGGTTTCATGCAGGGGAGTGACATTGTTATTTATTTCTTAAGAGGCTCTCTTTTGCTAACATGTGAAGAAAAGATTGGAGGGGAATGAGTCACTGGAAGACCAGTCTGTTATATATTACATATTTCGAATAAGAGATGATGGCGGTCTAAGGGGATGATTTTGGAAATAAAGGACGTGGATGATTCTGAAATATTACACACACATGTAATTAACAGGATATGCACATGTGTTAAATAGAGGGCAAAGGGAGAGAAAAAAAATCAAAGTTGACCCTTAGTTTCTAGATCTAACACCCTTGAGAATGCTGAGATGAAAAATTTAGAAATAGGGGATATTTCTGGGATTAGGTAGGGGAAAGACTGGGAAAACAAGATTGATTATAATAAAATTTTGTTTTAATAAAACTTGAGGTGTCCATGAGAAAAATTAAGTGTAACTGGCTACTGGTTATACAACCTTAAGACTCAAAAGAGAATTCTGTAATAGAAAGATAAATGTAAGAATAATTAGCATAGATATGCTATTTAAATTCATAGAAGTAAATGAGATCATGTAGTCATAGAAAAGTATTTAGAATGGAACCCTGGGAGGCTCTACCATTTAGAGGTCAGGTGAAAGAGGCTGAGAAATCAAAGAAACTTAAGAAAGAATGGCCCTAGAGGAAAGAAGAAAACAGAGCATGTTGTCATGGAAGCCAAGAGAAGAGTGTGTTAGAAATAAGAGAATGTGGTCAAGTATATTGAATGCAGATCAAGTAAAATAAAGACAAATAATTTTTACATTCAATTTAGCACTATGGTTATCATCAGTGACCTTAACAGAAGCAGTTTCAGTGAAGTGAGAGAGAGTAAAACCAGATCACAGAGGGTGAAAGAGTAATGGAAACAGAGCATAGTTTCAAGAAACCCTACCATAATCCAATGAACTGCATCCAAAAATTTCAATTATATAAAATGTGGAGGGCCTTTATTTCAAGGTTAATAAAATGACCTATGCAGCAATCATGCTGGTAGTTCTAAGGGCCCAGCTGTGTGATCCACATTCATTCAAGTTCTGGCTATAGTTTGCAACCACATAACAGTTGTCCACTCTTGTTCAAATATAGACATGGATGATTCTGGATCCTGTGACCATCTGGGCTCCCATGACATCTGCAGTGATTGTGATGTCTCCTAATATTAGAGTGATTGAAATTGTGCTGGAAAAATACTAGGGATTTAATGTCTACTCCATGCCATCATAATTCAATCATGCCATTCCTCAGCCTAGACACTCTTCTTATTCTTCATTCCAAGGTAAAGAACTTTAGCCTACCCTCTCTTGAGACTGTGGGATGGTCAGAGAACTGGATCAAAGTGCCAATTGCTTTATATCAAAATTTGAGTTGTAAATTTTCATTATGTCTAAAAACTTTTTGCTGCAAAGAAAAGTTAAAAAAAAAGAGTGATATATGAGGTGGAGTTGAGAGGGTTTTTGTTTGTTTAACGTTGTTTAAGATGGAGCTAGTTAAATATGCAAGACCCTAATGGAAATAATCCAGTAGATGAGCTTCCTTAAGAAAACAAAACTGCTAACAGTAAGGTGGGCAGCAAGGACTGGCAGCACATGGCAAGATGAGAGCCTACTTGTCTGGCTTTAGTGCAGGATATCTGATCCTGAAAGGGCAAAAGGAGAAGGAAGTAAAATTACTGATTAAGGAAAATATGAGACTCCTATAAGAAATTAGAGCAAGGGGTTGGGCTCACATCATAAGAAAAGACTCAAGTTACTGGAACTTGGACATGAAGCAAAAACTTGTTTTAGAAACAAAGCACAAGTTTAGAGGCAAAAGATCAGAGCAATAGCAGCAAAAGTTCCAGCTCAATGTTAAATTTTAGGACTACCAATTGTGATTCCAGTCAAGAGACAGCTTAAGAGACCTCTACCCCAAGACAGGGCTAAGTCAATAGCTGGTAATTCAGTTCTTATCAAAGAGCTGGACATTGGAGGGATATATAACCAAAGCTATGAATACTATTAGATATAACTCTTTGAATATCTCTTTCTCTGAAGACTCAAAACATCACTTAAAAATTGTCTATCAACTCTACTTTCATTTCAGATTACTCAGCATTTAACGTATTTTTCTATATTACATTTTATAATACATTTCCTGCCTCACTTTTTACATTTCTATTGCAAAATGTCATAAATCAGAAGAATACAGGTTTTATAATCCTACACACCTAGTTTTAAATCTTCAGTCTACTACTTACTACATATGTAATATTTTACAACTTAAATCTAAGTACTTATTTGCTTTTTGTAAAATAGTGTTAATACCTGATAATTTGTAAGAGTTTTTTTAAAAGTAAAATGGCATGTATGTAAAATATCTAGTGTGATCGAGTATATAGTAGGTACTCAATAAATATGAGTTTCTTTTTCCTTTCACAATTTAATCAACATAGATTAGAAAAATATGTGGTGAAATCACCCTGTTCTGCTTGCATTCTTTGTCTGCTTTATTCTTTTGACAATAACTTTGGGTAAGTTCATATCCCTAAAATATCCTTAGTCAAATGTTTAATAGATTTTCTTTATCAACAACTTAATCTCTAGATTTAGATCTCCAACTATCTCTTATGTAAATTATCAAATTTCAAGTCAGACTTGACCACTTAATTGCTGCTTAAAAATGTGCTTCTTCAGACTAGTGTTTCTCTCTGCTGCTTCTGTTTAGAATGTTCTTCCTAATTCTCTCGACCTAACAAAGCTCTATCCATCAAGGCCCAGATCTAGTAGTGTCTTTCATCCACAAAGCCTTATGGTATCCCTGAGCCCTTAATGAACGTTTCTCATCCAAAATCAGCACTTATTTTTTTTACCCCTCATTTGGCAATTAATCTTATATAAGAATTCCCATCTGCAATGCTCCCCAACAGTGCTAATTCTTGGTTCATTCACTGCTAGATAACTAGGAATTATGCTCTCCTTTGCTAGACTTTACTTAGTACTATACTACTTTCTGGAACCAGACTTGGATAAGGCACTGGACAGGAGCAATACTAGTTAGTGTACTTCATTCATTTAAGTACCTGAAGATCCTTTCCACGGAATCTCATAAATATCTGGCTACGTGCCAATATTTCAAGGATCCTCACGGCCCTTCTCATTCTCCTTACACAAATATTCTTTGACTCTCCCTTGGGAATTACTTTTTCTTTCAAGAAAAGGTGGTTTTGATGTTGGGAATGAAAAGAAAAAAGTAGAGTAAAGGAAAAGAGAGAAAGCATCTGTCCATATACACATAATTCAAGTAATGAACCATCAAATATTTTCATACTTCTATGCCTTTTGTAAAATAATATTATCCAATTTTAAGTTTAGTTTTAAAGCAAATAAAATAAATCTAAAAGCCTCAGCATGTTATAGAAGATTTCCTGGAGGAAAACATAAAAATGAAAGAAAAGAGGATAGCTGAAATTTTTGTTGATGATCTTTATAGGAGATAAATTAACTTAGGCATTTATCCCTTCAATATATATTTACTGAACATGAACTAGATGCAAAGCAACTTTGCTCCAACCTAGGCACAAAGATGAATAACCCACTTGCTTCCTGGCTATTAGGAAAGATACATGTTAATCAACTTATCTTATTAAAAAACATGAAATTGGCCAGGCGTGGTGGCTCACACCTGTAATCCCAGCACTTTGGGAGGCTGAGGTGGGTGAATCACCTGAGGTCAGGAGTTTGAGACAGCCTGGCCAACATGGTGAAATCCCGTCTCTACTAAAAATACAAAAATGAGCTAGGTGTGGTGGTGGACACTTGTAATCCCAGCTACTCAGGAGGCTGAGGCAGGAGAATCACTTGAACCCAGGAGACAGAAGTTGCAGTGAGCCGAGATTGTGCCACTGCACTCCAGCCTGGGTGACAGAGTAAGACTCCATCTCAAAACAAAAACAAAAACATGAAATTGTGATAATGTCAAGAGCTGTAAAAGGTGCCCAGCACTGTGGTAGCCCTAATAGAAGGACTTTGTCCTAGAAAGGAAGCACATAGAAAGCTTTCTTAAACAAAATAGTAATTACCTAGGTAAGGAAGTGGAGATTTTCTAGGTAGAGAAAATCACATGTGCAAAGGTCTATGCTATGATGAAATGTGAAAATTACAATGAACCAAAAGAAAGTCAGTGGCATGGGTAAGAATGATTGTGAAGAAGAGCAAAGGGCAAGAGGAACCTGGAGAAGTCAATGCCAATGACAAGCCTTCCTGGCCATGAGGAGGCACTTGCTCGTATCCCAAGATCGTGGAGCTATTTTTAATTGTGTAAGATATGAGGAAGAGTGACACAAATTAATTTTAATTTTCAAAAGGTCACTCCAGCTGCAAAGTTGCAAAAAGAAGAAGAGCTTTTGGGGTAAAAGGTTAGGACACTGTTGCCATAATTTAGGCAAGAGAAGATGGGGGAATTAAAAATTGATATAGAGATAGAGGGATTCATGATATTTTTTATGGGTAAATTAATAAACAGCAATTATCAAAGAAGACTACCAGGTTTTTGGCTTTTATAGCTAGATGGTAGGTGGTAGCTCTCACTGAAACAGAAACATTGGAGAAAAACCATATTGGTGGCAGACAACATACAGGTGATTTGTTTTGAACATACAGTTTGAGATACCTCTGATACATCCAAAAGAAGGCATCAACCATGCAGCTGTACATACAATAAAAATAATTGCTAAACTTATAAAGCATTTAACATGTTCCAGGTTCAAGTGATTGAATATATCAACTCAAATGTGTTCTGGAAATCCAAGGAGAGCTTAGCTAGATGTACAACTGTATGAACTACCTGCATTTAGATGGTAAATTTATCTAAGATTTTGTATAATATCACCTAGAAAGAAAATATGGAATGAAAAGAGAAAGATTAGGATTGAGTCTTGAGCAACTCCAATTTTTAATGCCTTATAGATGAATTTAAAAAACAAGGACAGTGAAGAGGAGTTGCCAAAAATGTAGAAAGAAAAACAGGATACTGTTACTTTAGAAAAACTAAGGGACAAGAATGCTTCAAAAAGGGCAAAGTGGTTATTAACACCTAGTGCTACCAGGAAGTCAAGTAAAATGAGGACTCAAGACTATCTGTTGATTGTAGTGAGACACAGCCTGTGGTATCAGTAGTAAGAGCTCATTCAGAGGCATGGTAGATTAGATTCTTTTTTTATTGTGTAGATATGTGAAAGAAAGGTGAGAAATGAAAGAACATAAGAATAAAGAGACAGCTCCTTTGAGAAACTTTACACCAAACTGAAGGAAATATGTAGAGGAGAAGGGCGAAAAAGGAATAGATACACAGATGAGAAGTTGAGTGAGCATGTTTTCTTTTTTAAAAGGAGAAAAATTTGAATGAGTAAAACAACAGCAACAGTTACCATATCCAAAACAACAACAACACAAACATTGGAAAAAAATCTATTAGAGATTGAGAGGCTAACTACAAAATAGAGAAGCAGTAATTGTGCAATTGTTCTTGAGAAATCAACTGAAGAAGTTAGGCTTGTACAGAAGAGTGACAGAGAACGTGGATTTATTTTTTTGGTATCTTGAAAATGAAGAAGTTGCTGTTTAATGGATTATATTTTATTGGTAAAATAGGAAGATGAGAAAACTAAATGGAGAGTTTGAGGAGAAATAGTCTAAGAGGTAGTGGGTGGTAGAGTGAGTAAACAGAAATGTGGTAGGACTTTTGAGTAGTATTGAAGGATCATTTGAGATTGAATCATAAATGTGCAATGGATGCCATCTTCTGTGTTGTCTGTCTCTTACTAGCAAGATCAATGAGCTACTAAGAGATAGGCATGGAGGAGTGGATAATTGGTATATTGGCTGTCATAAGGTTCAACTATGAGTAACCAAAAAAAAGAAAAAAGCCAAACCAAACCACAACAATTGATGATAACAATAACAGTAGCTTAAGAAAAAGAGAAATTTTATCTCCCTGAACATTCCCTAACTTTGGGGATGTTCTATCTTTGAATGTTGGTCGTGCTCCAGTGTTCCATCTAGTTCATTTGCTGTGTGTGGCTTTTTTCCACATTTACATCATGAAGCAAAACAGTTTCTGAATTCCAGTTGTTATGTCTAAATTTTAACAAGCTTGAAAGGGGAAGGAGTGAGCAGAGCATGTACTCTTTCTCCAATGATACTTCCTGAAATTGCACAACGTAGTCACATGGTCACCACTAGCTGAAAGAGATGTTGACGTCTTTGGTGTTTATTCCAGACTTCCATGTGCCAAAACAACATCCAAATGTTCTATTACTGAGTATGAAGGGAAGATTAGCTATAGATGGAATCTTGAAGTCTCTCTTAGAGTTTGGATAATCCAGGAAAAAAAAGTTTGTCAAGGTGGGTGGTGGTAGTAGTTGCAAATGAAGCACCTGGATAACACAAAGGCTGTGGCTGAAGTGAGATGCTTAGATTGGAATTTGATAGGTGAGGCAATGATAAATAATGAAGTAGCCAAGGCATGCCAGAGGATGTCTGTGGACATGAGGTGAGAAGCCGAGACCCCTGTGATTGAGTCTCAGAAATTCATGTTAATGCCGTTCCAAATGACAGCAGAGTTTGGAGCAGGGAGAAAGCACATCCCAGGTACTGAAGTTGTTCATGAATTAGAAGTTATCAGAGGCATGGCAAATTATAATTGTAGAGGACAGGAGAGAAGGATATGGCTGACTATCATGAGCTTTGGAGAGATAGGCTTTTAAGATTATATTGGTGGGGTGATGATCTGAAAGCAGCAACAAGTAGCAAAGATAAATCTAGACCAATTTCTAGTTTGAAGATATAAGATTTGGGAAAATAAACTGCCGCCATCTCAGAGAGTCTAGAGGAATCAATACCCTCTGAAGATCAGCAGGTGTCAGTTAAGGTAATGAGAAAAGAAATTAAAGACTGAGAAATATTTGTTGGTCCATGAGCTGCAATTTCATAGAGAGAAAGTTTAGGAAGTCAGAGAGGCCAGGATGAGGGAGGGTTTCAGAGAAATATGGAGTTGACCATGGGGAAGAGGAGGAATGGGAATTGTAGGAAAACAGGGAGCAAGGGAAGAGACATTTTGTTTCTACAGCCACCTTGACTTGGATGGACCCTGGGCGTAATGGCCTGGGAACTTCTCACTCTTGTGAGGTGATGGCAGACCCAGAAGGCAGAGACTCCACATGCATCAGAGACTAGATAAAGAGAGAATCATAGCTGGAGGCTTGCTGGTTAGTTGTTTTGGATCATGGTGATTCCAGGAACTTGGAGGCATCACTCACTATCAGTGGGCTGATATTAGACCCACTCAAATCATTCCCCGCTAAAATACTTATTTAAAAAAAATTTTAAATGTTTAGTCTTATGTCTAAATTAATATATATTTTATAAAATATAGATGTGCATCAAGAAGAAATTTGTAATCATTGGTATTTTCATCTTTCCAAGCAAATATCTTTTAAAGAACAGGGAAAATATTGTATATTAAGTATATAATGCATGTAGAAATTAATGCTTTTGTTAAAAAGTAATTAAATGTATTCAAGTTCTGTACCTTTTATATTATTTTTGGTTCTTTTGCCTAGTCCATGAATGCTGTACCTTCACATTTCAGTTATTGGACTCTGATTATAATTTAAATGATTACCAAGGTTTAGAGTTTGCATTTGCTAGGCTATTCTTTCTAGCCTTGATTTATGTAATATAGAATGAATGGCAAGGAGTGCAATATCCAATGGTTCCATTATCATTAAAGTGGTCGATGGTAAAATGCAGTTTCCCAGAATCATAAAAAATCGAAGCTGGAGATAAAGTTAGAAATCATCGTCTAAAATCCTCTCATTTTACATGAGGAAACTTGAGAACATGAGTTCTTGAGCACAGCAGGGTCTTGTCATCAGTCACTGAGCTAGTTAGTAGCAGGGATGAAACTAGAACAGTTCTCCTGTCTACAGAGACCGTGCTCTCCCAATGCTTCGCTTCCATGGTATTTTCTTTTACCCTCTAAGTACAAACTGCTCTGAGTGTCTGTTCAAGAACAGGGGAGGCAGCCATCCCCTGTGCTGATTGGTGACATCTTTTGTGCCTCCATTTAAGCATCCCTGTGTATAAAGTTGCCCTTCCTCTTACATGTCATCTTCAGTGTAAGTTGCCTATGGGCAGAGATATGATCTGGTTCACTCCGTACTCCCTCAGCACTAAGCACACTATTGCAGACAGATTGGACCTTCAATAGTGTTTGCTGGATGAACACATGGCCAAATAATCCTACTTTTTCTCCTTAGGTAGGGTGGGATAGGAATTTTTAATAATGTGTAATATTTTGTTTGATAGAGGGGTAAATAAAGAACATATGAGTGAGAAGCAGTGTTGCTCCATCAGAGGCACAGAGTGAGCCCCCTTAAATGGTGGCCCAGCCAAGAAAAATAGGTTGTTTACGGTAGGGGATTTGTCCTGAGGGGGCGACTCCCTGGTGAGGCGGAAGCTGGTTTCCGGAGGGATCATTTCATTTAAACAGAGACGGGAACATTCAGGTTAGTTTGACATATGTTTGAATGTTTTTATTATCTTTGTAAACCAAAGTTCTGAAGTGTATCAGGGCTCAAAGCCAGGCTCTCACTATGAATAATGAACTTAAATGAGGCCTTTTGTGTTGATTATCTGATGATTCATTCTAATGCAACCGTCATTTTGGGCTCTACTGAGAAAAAATACAGGATGTGTTCAGGTGGCATTTTTTATTCCTGGCCTTTCCTTTATAATTTATTATTCTGAGGTATTCAGTTTGAAAAGCAAATAGTTTGATACCAAGTGATAGATTATTTTTCTTCAGTGTGAAGAAAGCCATGTTGACAAGCCCGGAGGAGGGACTAACAGTAGGAGGGGAGAAATTTCTGTCCTCATGATCCATCAGGAAGAGGGACTGACTCTGAAAATGAGACATTCTTTGTATAAAAGAATCATTTGTTGAAGCCTTTTATTCCTTTAATAAATAATTTTGAATACAAGCCTAATTTAATGTCAAGGCCTTTACTAAGTATAGTGGAGGAGTAACAAAGTGGAAAACCGGCATAGGCTCTTAGGGAGAGACAAAACATGTTACAGGAAATGACTCAAGAGTGGTGAAAAGGCCTCATAACAAATGCACACTAGAGTCAAGCAAAAAAAATGAAGGGAAAAAGAGCAAGGAAGTGATCATAGTGAGATAGAATTTATCAGGAAAGGCTTCAGAAGAAAACCAAAGACGTTAAAATCAAACTGAATTCAGGCATTTGCAGAAAGCTGGGCTCTGGAAGATCAGGTGTGTACATGTGGTTGCAGAATCTCTGCTGTCTTGAGATTACTTTAAAAATTCTGAACAGAGAGTAGGGAAGAGAAGAGAATTATGAAACTGTACTAAGGGCCGGGAGTGGTGGCTCACACCTGTAATCCCAGGAGAGGGATTTGGGAGGCTGAGGCGGGTGGATCACCTGAGGTCCGGAGTTCAAGCCCAGCCTGACCAAAATGGTGAAACCTAATCTCTACTAAAAATAAAAAAATTAGCCAGGCGTGTTGGCAAGTGCCCGTAATCCCAGCTACTTGGGAGGCTGAAGCAGGAGAATCACTTGAACCTGGGAGGCGGAGGTTGCAGTGAGCTGAGATTGTGCCATTGCACTCCAGCTTGGGCAACAGGAGTGAGACTCCGTCTCAAAAAACAAACAAACAAACAAAACTGTACTAATGATATTTTAAAAGATCAAAATAAATGCAAAATATATATTATTTTATGGAGAAGAATATTGTGATAATATAAACTCTACCCAAGTTTATCTATATATTCAAACCAATTCTAAAATATTCCCAAAAGACTTTTATGAACTGGATTCTACGATTGTTAAATTTATCTGGAAGAGCAAAGTGCCAACGATAGCCAAAAACTTGCTATTTTTTTCAAAAAGAAGTAGAAAAAGGTTCTTGCTTTTAGGACTTTTAATAACATGATTGTAATACCCTAAGTTCGTGAGCCTAGGAATAAATAAATTAGGCAGAGGGATAGACAATAGAGCTGAGATCCGATCCACATCTTTCTGTGTCCATGTTAGAGAAAGAATATAAAGCTAATTTGGAGCGAAACTCTAATTTCAACTAGCAACTTTTACAAAAATGTTGTTAGAATTTTAAAAAAGTTGTAAGTACTTGGCTAGCTAAAATGGATCTCTTTAATCTTCAGTTCTATTCTCCAGTGAATGTCACAGATATGGATATCATTCATTTGGTCAATGTTTTTTAAGATATATATTTTTGATTTTTAAAATTCAAAATTTAATTTTTAATCATTTCTTTATTTTAAATATATAATTTTCAAAAAATTATAAGTTGTATAATGGCCTTATTTGGACCCCTTTAAATGTTGATTCCTTGGTGAAGGGGCTCCTGACTCCCTGTGACCAAATAAATTGCTGTGTTCTTTGAGTTTCCCCAGCTATCTCAACAAATACTCACTATAATGTATTTTATTTAAAAAAAAAAAATCTGTCTTCCCTTCTATACAGTGAGCTCATCAAGAGAAAAGGCAATGTCTTTTCATCTTTGTGTCACTTGGGCTGAACAGGGCAGTCAGTTTATGGTTAAGCATTAAATAAATATTTATTGAAAGAATAAAAGAATGAATGGATCTTTCCAAGATGGTTTAGATAAAGTGCTTTCTGAATGCCAGGACAGGGCCTGGAACATTACTTAGGGAATTGTTTCCAGCATTGTTTTATAAGTCACTGATGAAACAGGAATGGGGATGTTAAAGACCCAAAAGTAAAAACAAATGAAGATTCAATTTATCCAGAAAACATTTTCTTTTCCATTGAAAGCATTTTAAAGTTACATAATTTATTCTCACTACTAAGCTAGTAACTTCAGAATAGCAAAACAGTTATATTTTGTGCTTTTGCATTAGAACAAAACATATTAATTGTATTGTGTGAGAAAGAATAAAAGGTGCTTTAAAATTCCAAACAAAAGTGATTTCTCAATGACAAGAGGTGAACAAATTAAAATCTGATACTGAAAAGAAAAGTTTGGCAACTACATTGTAACAGACATTTTTGAGAATGCTGCTGGGACAATGATGCTTGTCTATCATTTATTTCAACCTAAATAAGACTAGGAGCAAAAGAGAACTGTCGGGAATATTGCATAAATTGAGTTATGAACTAGCCCAGTGCATTGGTTTAGGATACACTTGTGAATTTCCAGAAGAGGTTTCTATATCCCTCTTCATATAGTTAATCACCAGTTTAGTCATTTGTTCATATATACACATCTCTACCCCACTGTATGTTTTTATTAATACAGGGAATATGACAAAAAATATTACACATCTTCTCTAAGTTAAAGCCCCAATTTTCCTTCTTAGAAGCCTTTATTAGGCAGGACTTGCCATGTTGCCAAAAATCAGTAGTTCATTTTTATAATTAAAAACTGTGAACTCTAGATATATCTTTACAATCATTAATTTAGGTAATTGGTATAGTTTGGGTTCTAATTTTATTATGAAGATCTTTTTAAATAGTAATTCTCATTTGCTTTATTCTACTTGCATTTGTTGAAGCATGTTTATCATCAGAACATAGTGTTTCATAGCCATTCCATAGACTTCAAAAATTAAAGTAGTATTGTATAGGGGTTACAAACAGAGACTCTAGAGCCAGACTACCCGGCTTTGAATTTCAGCTGTCACTCATTCACTTCATGATCTTGGGCCCATGGCATAAGTCTTCTGTGCCTCTGTTCCATCATTTGTAAAATAGTCATGATGACAATGAAAGTACCTACTCATAAAGTTATTTTAAGATTTGAGAAGTTTACTCTCTATATTAAATCATTTACTTATTTTTTTTTAGACATGGTCTCACTCTGTGTAATAGTGCCATCTCAGCTCACTGAAGCCTTAACCTTCCAGGTTGAAGTGATACCCTCACCTCAGCCTCCTGAGTAGCTGGAACCATAGGAGTATACAATCACATCCAGATTTTTTTTTTTTGTAGAGATGAGGTTTTGCCATGTTGCCCAGGCTGGTCTCGAACTCCTGGGCTCAAGCAACCTGCCCATCTTGGCCTCCCAAAGTGTTAAAGCATTTAGACTACAGTCTAGCACACAGGAAACGTTGTATGTGCTTATTATTGCAATTATTACTTTTGTTGTTATTGTTACAGGCTTCTGCCAGGATACCATACTATTTTAACCATAACATCTTCAAACCTACTCACTACTTAAACAATTCCCAGAAAGGCAAAGTGAAGGACTAGTGTGGAATCAAACATGTATAGACTGGCATTGTAATGGATTTATTTGAAAATAAAACAAATACTGTCTATGAATCACAGAAGTACCACCCACCCCTTTCATAGCACCACTATCCCTGGATACAATTTGAGAAACTTTACATGATTCACTTTTGTGCATCATTGAAGAGCACGGGTCAGCAAACTTTTCTGTAACGTCAAGAGATCATGTACGTTCAGCTTTGTTGGTCATACAGTCTCTGTAGTCATCTGGTAGTGCATTATGAAAACAGCCACAAGCCAAAAGGTAAACAAATAGATGCGACTGTTTTGCAGTAAGGCTTTATTTAGAAAAATAAGCCTGGGCTGGATTTTGCCCATGGGTTATAGTTTGCTGACCCCTGATTCAGAGCATCAAATATACTGATTTTAGTTTTGAGCAACTCTGTTGACTACACCTTATGATTTGGTGCAGAGTAAAGGGTCACTAATATCAGCTTCTGCTTTCTTCCCTGCCTCTAAGTTTTCTAGCTCTATCCATGAAGGATTAAGTTATCAGTCCCAACTATAGATTTGGACCCTTGTTGACTTCCTTTCTTCTGCCCTCCAGATCAACTCTCCACACTTCAACAATCTTGTTGGGTTGGTGTATTAGTCTGAACTCAGAATGATATAAAGAAACACCTGAGACTGAGTAATCTATAAAGAGGAGAGGTTTAATTGGCTCACAGTTTCACAGGATGTACAGGAAGCATGGTGAGGAGGCCTTGGAAATTTACAATCATGATGGAAGGCAAAGGGGAAGTAGGTATGTCTTACATGGCCAGAGCAGAAGGAAGAGAGCAAAGAAGGAGGTGCTACACACTTTTAAACAACAAGATCTCATGAGAACTCACTCACAATCATGAGGACAGCAAAAGGGTAGTTCACTCCATGATCTCATCACCTCCCATAAGACCCCTCCTTCAACATTGGGAATTACAATTCAACATGAGATTTGGGTAGGGACACAAATCCAAACCATATCATTCTGCCCCTGGCACATCCCAAATTTCATGTCCTTCTCACATTACAAAATACAATCATCCCTTCTCAACAGTCTCCCCAGTTCTTTTTTTTGTTTTGTTTTGTTTTTTTTTTGAGATGGAGTTTCATGCTTGTTGCCCAGGCTGGTGAGAAATGGCACGATCTCTGCTCACTGCAACCTCCGCCTCCCAGGTTCAAGCAATTCTCCTGCCTCAGCCTCCCTAGTAGCTGGGATTACAGGCATGAACCACCAGGCCCAGCTAATTTTGTATTTTGTTTTAGTAGAGATGGGGTTTCTCCATGCTGGTCAGGCTAGTCTTAAACCCCTGACCTCAGGTGATCCACCTGCCTCGGCCTTCCAAAGTGCTGGGATTACAGGTGTGAGCAACCAGGCCCAGCCCCAAATTCTTAACTCTTTCCAGCATTTACTCAAAAGTCCACAGTCTAAAGTCTCATCTGAGACAAGGCAAGTCCCTTCCACCTATGAACCAAAATCAAAAACAAGTTAGTTACTTTCAAGATACAATGGAGGTACAGGCATTGGGTAAATACACCCATTCCAAATGGGAGAAATTGGCCAAAAGAAATGGGATACAGACCCTGTGCAAGTCTGTTACACAGTTCCAAAGTTGCTTCCAAATTTTCAGGTATCTTTATAGCAACACTCCACTTCTAGTATCAATTTTTGGTATCAGTTTATTCTCACATTGCTACAAATAAATACCTGAGACTGAGTAACTTATGAAGAAGAGAGATTTAATTGGCTCACAGTTCCACAGGATGTATAGGAAGCATGGCTCGGGGGGTCTCAGGAAACTTACAATTATGGTGGAAGGCGAAGGAGAAGCAGCCACGTCTTACACGGTAGGTGCAGAAGAAAGACAGCAAAGCGGGAGCTGCTACACACTTTTAAACAATCAGATCTCATGAAAACTCATTCACTATCATGAGAACAGCAAAGGGGAACTCCACCCTCATGATCCAGTCACCTCCCACCAGGCCCTTCCTCCAACATTGAAGACTATAATTCAACATGAGATTTGGGCAGGAAGACAGACCGAAGTTACATCAGTTGGTGTGATGAGAGTGGTAAGGTTGGATGCTACCCATGGGGACTACATGACTGGGTTTCCACATCCTCTAGCTTTCAGTTACATTCATACAATAGGGATCCCAGTTAGAGATCAAAGGAAAAAGAGAATTGAGGTCAGGGTACTTCTTTCTCTATGTCCTCTAACTCCCTTCCTGTGACTATCCCAGGGTGGCTGTGTTCTTACACAGAAGTACTATTCTTCTCAAGGTGAGCAACACACTACAGCACTCTTTTCCTCTTTGGTTTTATGCACTCCTTTTTGACCTCATACTTTTGAGCTTATGAGGAACAAACTCTGGATGACCAAACTCTTGTGATTCCCTAACCCCACATCTATGGAGGTAATGCTTTGAGAATGAATCACTATTAACATGTCCTAATTTGAGTGTTCGATCAGTTTCCTGTTGAGACCTAGGCTAACAAAGACTTGGTCTCTCAGCATAAACCCTACAGGAACAGAACTGGCATCAGCAGGCTCAACATCAATGTCTTATGAGCCTTAGCATTTGTTTTATTACTGATTATTCCTGCAATGTGAGGTTGGAGTTTACAATAAAGAGTAGTCAATGTTGACTGTACAGGTCTTTGAGCCACACAGCACGTTGGGAAATGTTTCTCAAGAAGTTCTGAAGAGAGGGAGTTATCAGAAAGTTAGCACGGTAGCAGAGAAATGAAGGCAGAGATGAAACCTCTCGGAGACACAACTGACAATCCAAGACTCAACACAAATAGATCAATTTCAGTTTTAGGCCAGGCACCATATGAGGAGGAATTTGATCTGGTGAATCAGAGAAGAGTACAATTTTGCTGCTGAGATAGAAAGAAGTGGGTACTGAGTGTAAGAATTTCATATCCAAAGTCACAGGTCTGTTGTGCTGGATCTATGAGTTAACCTATAGGTCTGCTTCTGTCTTGCCTTGGGTGTGGTACTGAAGTATACATATCTGAAACTGTCTTCTTGAGAGATTCCTTCAGGACATTGGAAGAAATTCCATCCAAGTCCATCGTATCTACCAGATACTAAACCAATCCCTTCTATTTCCCTACCCCACTGTGTTGAGTCATCATTCTTTGTATTCCTAACTACAGGTTGGCATCCTATTATATCACAATATCCAATAGCTAAAATGCAACAACTCCTATGTAGTCAGAGTTCTTCTGAGAAATAGAATCAATAGGACATATATATCTAATATATATGTATATATATTTATACACATATGGGTATATGTATATGTATTTATACACATATGGGTATGTGTATATGTATTTATACACATATGGGTATGTGTATATGTATTTATACACATATGGGTATGTGTATATGTATTTATACACATATGGGTATATGTATATGTATTTATACACATATGGGTATATGTATATGTGTTTATACACATATGGGTATATGTATATATATATAAAGAGAAAGAGTTTTCTTTTAGGAAAACACTCGTGTGATTTTGGAGACTGAAGATCCCATGATGTCATCTGGAAGCTAGAGATCCAGAAAAGCCAGTGGTGTAATTCCACTTTGAGTCCAAAGGCCTAGAAACCTAGGGTGCTGACGGTGTAAATCTTAATTCAAGGGCAGAAGAAGACCAATGTCTAATCTAAAACAGGCAGTCAAGAAACAAAAGAGGGTAATTCCTTCTTCTTTTGCCTTTTGTTCTATTTGGGGCCTCAATGAATTAAATAATGGCCATTCACACTGGGGAAGGCAATCTACTTATGGAGATCACTGATTCAAATATTAATCTAATCCAGAAACACCCTCGCAGACACACACAGAAATATTTAATCTGAGAACACGTTGGCTCCAGTAAAGTTATCACATAAAATTTACCATTATGCTTTATTTTGTAAATTCTTGCCTTCTGTCTTAGATTGATATGTTTTCTCATCAGAATTGAATCTCCAGGAACAAACTAATTGTACTGGACCTTCTAGCTGTACTTGTGTAGACCAATCTCTATAGCCAGGTTAATTATCTGAGAGCCATATCATGAAAGTCAGAGAAAAGGACTCTGACCAACAGGATTCACCTTGATTCACTGTGTGCTGCCCATTCTAAACGCTTTGCTACTCTAACTGCTTTCTATTCTGAAGTTGGCCTGTCTGCAAATTCACTGTGCTTCTTGACCTTGAAACATCCACACATTTATACACATGTGCACATGCACATACAGGGAATGCAAAATGCTCTTTGATTTCAAACTGCATTTGGTTAAAAGCAACAAAATCTAAGTGTGAAGTATTGAGGAATCAGAAAACGCATCTACTGAGAGTCAGGATGCAGAGATAGTCATAGTTTTCATCTTTACAAGAAAAAACCCAGGCCAAAAGTGATATATGGAGAGTGGGAAAAGTGCAAACTAATGGGTGGCTGGTTAAATTAATCTTCAATAATTCATTTAAATATGAGTAGCAGAATAGAGCCTGAGAAATCTGAAAATGTCAAGAAGAGAGACCTATTAAATGACTTTCCAACTGTTATCCAAGGTCAGGAGAAACATTAGCTTGAAACCATGAATGTCTGGCTCCTAGGTTCCAATTTTAACAACTAGATGATGTGTCCTGTTTTTCCAGGTGCAATCTTCATTCATTGAGGAATGAAAAGGAAACAAACCCAGAGATAAACAAATTTAATCCAGATTATCCTGGCTTTATATGTTAAAAGGCATTTGTTTAGTAGAAGTAGCAGTGAGTGTGAATTATTCAATGCCCATATCCTTCCCAACTTTAAGGATTTTTTTAAAGCTAGGTATAAAGACCATTAATAATTGATAAAGCATTTGTAAACCCTTAGCAAATGAACTGTCAAGGGACACATTAATAAAACATCTTTTAAAATCTCCATCTCTGGGCTGATTCTCATCACGCTGTCCCAAAGCAGAGTACACCGGGCTGCTTATCCTGCAGCTCTTGGTACTGCCCAGCATGTGTAGCAAGGTGAGACAGAAGACAGAGGGCAGGGCCTTTTAGGAAACCAGTGCCATCTTTCACACAGATATCCACACCCCTCTAGCTGATTCACAGCTTAGAACCATTCCCTAAGTAAATAAATCCTTAGCCAGAATTTTTCACTGGGTCACTAAATATAAATTCATAGATGGACCTTTTGACATTTCTATTTGCAAAGCAAAACATTCAAGATCCTAGGGGAATTGAAGTGTTAGGCATTTAGGAGGAGCGAATGAAAGTTTTCACCTTGAGGTCACTGTTCACATTCAGCCCAGGCTAAAGGAGCAGTCAGGGTCACTGAACAGCACAGCTTTGAGGCAGTTAAGTGGCTTGGCTCATCTTTTTCTCACTGGTTAATGCAAAAGATATAAAAATGTATTTTACTGACATGGCATCTTTCTTCTTTACAATGAAGAGCAGTGCAGGCACAAGAAGAAACCAGCTATTAGCATATCAACCTGTCACTGCCCTTTGACAGAGCAGGGGTTGTCAAGAAACCTCAGTGTAAATAAGATCAACAGCAAGGATCCGGAATCAGGAGCAGGAAGCATTTTCTACAATCCTATAAAAAGAACTACCCACTTGGGGTGTGACTAGAGGTTACCTAGTAACCATGTATTCATCAGGTAATCTGTCCCTATGTCAAGGCACAGAATAGTCATTTTAGGTATGGTGAACAATTTTGTTAGTAGCACCCCAAATATTTATTGAACTCTAGCTGTATGAATGACTTTGTTGGCACTGAGTGTATAATGATATCATAAGAGCCAGTCTGTGCTTTTGTGATGATATCACCCCATTTTTGAAGGTAAAATTCATAGGTAAACAGGAAAATAATTTTTCAAGGTGGCACAAAATTTCAAGGTATCAGAGTAGAATCAATTTTACAGAAGTACTGAGATGAGATGAGTGTTTTAAGAGTCTACAACTGATATAATTAAGGACATTATAGGATAATAAAACAAAGATTTTCTTGATTCCTATACATTTTGGCCTAATTTACTTAACACTGTGCCCACTTAGAATCCCATGTGTCAGTTCAGTTCTGCTTCATCTAAATGAAGAATGTGAGCCTCTTATTTGCAGGAACACTAGCTGAGATGCAGGGTTTATATTTATTGCTCTGAAGGAAGTCTAGAGTCTTTGGTTCATCTTTTGAAAGTACAACTTTATCAAACCTCTATCGAAATTTCCAAAGGAGAATAAAGCCCTTTCTCTGTATAATTTCCCCTGCTAATCCCTTTAGCTTGTGGTAGGGTTAGAGTTTGGGTTAGGTAAGGATTAGAATTCATGTTGCCCCATATTTTCCTGATTTATAAATAAAGGTTGCCAAAATAAAGACATATGTTCATTCCAGGAAGACTTCCTCTTTGTTTCATTTAATTGCCTATATATTTAGTTCTCAACAACCCCAGGGTGAAATGATATAATCCACCTTGGTTCAAGACTCATTCACTCTCACCTGGACTAACACATCCTCCTTATAACTGGTCTTCCTCTTGTCATTCTGGCACGCTTATAATCCTGTTCTACACAACGTTCAGAAGGGTCTTTATCAATGAAACTTAGTCCGTATTACCCGTCTGCTTAAGATGCTCTTTTTCACAGCCCACTAGCGCTAGCTAATGGTTTCCCCAACTTCTATCCATCCCTTAATGTTTCCGAGAGCACATACCCACATACTAGCCATTTTTTCTTTGCTGTGCCTTCCAGGTTCATAACGATCTAAGAAAGAGGCTTGCTCTCTGTTGCTTGTCCATAAAACACTCTAATAAGAGATATTTGCATCTTCAGTTCTTTCTTTTCCTTCGGGCCTCAGCTTGAACATCCCAGAAGCCTCTTCTGATTATTCAACTCCTCTGCTATCTACCTCCTCATGCATAACAATCCACCCCACCTCCACTGCCGGCTCACTCTCTACAACATGACTGTTTTATATCTTTTAAGAATGATTACAGCGTTAATATGTTTATCTTATTATTTTATTTGCTTCTTTATTTTTTATTTTCTCTACCCCTACCTTCAATTAGAAATGCATTCCAGGAAAACAAGACTATGTTGAATGTTCACATTTATGTGACAGTGCACTTAAGATATAGACCCCAATATTAAGAAAGATATGTAGTAAAGAAAATAGGGAACGCACCAAAATAGGTATGAAAGACAATGTGCAAGAAGTATTATAAGTGAAGCTGAGCCACAGATTAGAAGAGGTCAAGGAAAGACGACTTCTACCTACAAGGAATAAGGAAAGCATTGTGATCGAGGTGGTCCTTTAATTGACAAAGGATCTGGGTTTGATGTAATTTGGGGGGACTATTCCACTCAGGCTAAAGCATAGGCAAACATTTTTCAAGACATATAGAAAAGGAATCCCAAGTTACCATCCAAGAATGATGGAACAGAGACCAGGTGAGGCAGCCAAGGCTCTCCAGAGGATTTTATTATTTCTTTCATCATGTGGCAAAAATGTTTCCCATCATTCAAACTAAGAAATTCAAGGCAGTTTTTCTTAAAGATTTGGAAGCAGTAAATAAATAACTTATTTTAAGGAATTATATTGCCTGGCACAGTGGCTCACGCCTGAAATTCCAGCACTTTGGGAGGCCAAGGTGGGTGGATCACCTGAGGTCAGGAGTTCAAGACCAGCCTGGCCAACATGGTGAAACCCCATCTCTACTAAAAATACAAAAATTAGCCAGGCGTGATGGTGTGCACCTGTAATCCCAGCTACTAAGGAGGCTGAGGCGGGAGAATTACTTGAACCCAGAGGCAGAGGTTGCAGTGGGTGGAGATCACGCCAGCCTGAGGGACAGAGTAAGATTCTGTCTCAAAACAACAACAAACACAGTAACAACAACAAAACGACCCGTTGGCAGGGCGCGGTGGCTCACACCTGTAATTGTAGCACTTTGGGAGGCCGAGGCAGGCAGATTGCCTGAGTTCAGGAGTTCAAAATAATTTGGGCAACATGGTGAAACCCTGTCTCTACTAAAATACAAAAAAAAAAAAAATTATCTGGGCATGGTGGCGGGCACCTGTAATCCCATCTGTCTGGGAGGTTGAGGAAGGAGAATTGCTTGAACCTGAGAGGCAGAGGTTGACATGAGCAAAGATCCGGCCACTGTACTCTAGCCTGGGGGACAGAGTGAGACTCTCCTTCAAAAAAAAAAAGAAAAAGAAAAAGAAATTACATTCTTCTGTAAAAGGACCATATGCACATAGCTTATATATATCATATAATCAAATACTTGGCTACCTATAATAAACCATGCTTTACTTCCCTTGGACAGGAGATTGTTGCTTAAATAACAGTACGGATAATCTCAAAGAATCTTAAATCCGATGTTTCTTCTTCTCAATTACTGTCTCCTCAACGACAAGATACACACTATTTTTGAATATATAAACAAACTGACTGTCTAAAATTAAAAAAAGATAGCTGTGACTGTATATTCAAAAGGCCTGGAAATTATTCTTTGTTACCAAAAACGGTACTCTCTTCTCCCAGATGATATTTAAGCCCGGCCAGCATCCCAATCGCTCACTCCCATTCCTCACCCAGATATTTGCTCTTATAATAGTCTTGTTCTTCTTGCAGCAACACAATTCTCTCCAACAACCTCCTATATCCTTATAGGCAATAGGCTGTGTCCATCCCTATCAGCACGAAGGATGCAGTGAAATAGGTCTTGAGGTATATACCGAGTAGTGCAAAGCCCAGGAAAGAGGTTTTGACTATGACATGGCCCTAGTTGCTTATGAGCACTGTCCAATAAATCACCCAGTTAGACCCCTACTGCCACTTTGCTACTGTGCTGCTGTAGTCTGATATTTTTCAAAGCAAAGTCCACCCAGCCATTAAAATAAATAAGGAGACCATTACTCACTTTCAATCTCTTCACAGAAAAATAAGTTAAGAACACCCACACGCAAACACACATATACATAACACACTCCAAGACCAGTGGCACTGAAGATTTCATCAGCTGTCTGACAAGAAGATATTTAATTAACCCTCCTACCTGTCTCTCCCTGCATGAGACAAACAAGTCAAGGAGCTTTGGAAGAATAATTAATTCAAGATGTAAAAGCAGCATCAGATTAAAAAAAAAAAAGAGAGACGGAAGCGGTAGGAGTCTGGAGTGCTTAATTTTCATTAAACAGCACCCTTGCTAAGAATTTTGCCACCAAGCATGCCTCTGAGGTCAGGACTTAGCATGTCCTGATCCACCAAAATATATACAATAAACCCAAGGGCCCTAACAGAGGGCCACATCAGAAGGTGAAAGTACGCCTTTGGAAATGAGTGCACCCAGAGTATTAAAGTAGCTCTCCAATCTCATCTTTGGAAATGTGTAGGTTGGGAGTTATTTTATTTATGGTGAGAATGGGTGTTGGCTCACGCCTGTAATCCCAGCACTTTAGGAGGCCGAGGCCGGAAGATCACCTGAGGTCAGGAGTTCAAGACCAGCCTGACCAACATGGAGAAACCCCATCTCTACTAAAAATACAAAATTAGCTGAGCTTGGTGGCACATAACTGTAATCACAGCTACTCAGGAGGCTGAGCCAGGAGAATCGCTTGAACCTGCGAGGCGGAGGCTGTGGTGAGCCGAGATTGCGCCACTGCACTCCAGCATGGGCAACAGAAGCGAAACTCCATCTCAAAAAAAAAAAAAAAGTCAACTATATCCTGGCTGGGTACAGTGGCTCATGCCTGTAATCCCAGTGCTTTGGGAGGCTGCAGTGGGAGCATCACTTGAGGCCAGGAGTTTGCTGCAGTGAGCTATGATTGTGCCCCTACACTCCAGCCTGCATGAGAAAGCAAGAAAGCAAGACCCCATCTCTACCAAAAAGAAAAAAAAAAGAAAGGAAAAGAAAACAATTATTTCCCCTCTGTCAATTTATGTGTGCAGAGGAGCTC